>NW_027617750.1:0-92500 GCF_964187855.1 Myxine glutinosa
GCGTAAGCGAAGGACCGAATTCTAATTTGGTGTGTGGGTGCAACCCACGTCAAAATCCAAGATGGCCACCGCCATGTATGTCTGAACCTTGTGAGCGAAATATCTTGAAAAATAAACGAACTACTAACTTCTAATCTGATGTGTGGGTGTATCTACGCATAAGGAAGAACGCTATTGAAAATTGGGTCGCCACGTCAAAATCCAAGATGGCCGCCACCATCTATGTCTGAACCTTGTGAGTGGAATATCTTGAAAAATAAGTGAAGTACCAACTTCTAATCTGGTGTGTGGGTGTATCTAGGCATAAGGAAGAACGCTATTGAAAATTGGGTCGCCACGTCAAAATCCAAGATGGCCGCCTTGCGTCTTCCACTTTGTCAACTCACATCACTTCACCTACGGGGACCTAGTGTAACGCTTGTTCCTTTCTTGTCCCACTGTTAGAACGTTTTTCATTCAGTCTGATCCCACTCAAATTAGCACTACACCACCACCTCACATCATCTTCCAACCTAACCTTGATCCTTTCTATTGTGGTTAAGTCTTCACTACCTCTCCCCATCTATACGCCTTCTATACCTCTCCCCATCTATTTGCAGATTGCTATGTTTCTTTGTTCTTTATTCCACCTCTTCTTTCATCCCTTGCCATCTCGTATCACTTCAGTACATTGCCTACTACCCTCTGTCACCTCACACTTCCATCAGTCTAACCTTGTTGGTAAACGAAAAGTATAATGATCCATAATACATATATTCTTATAATTTATATACACTACATGGACAAAAGTAAGCGGACACCCCTTCTAATTGGTGGATTCGGCTGTTTCAGCCACACCCATTGCTGACAGGTATATATAACCAAGCGCACAGCCATGACACTTCATAGACAAACATTGGCAGTACCAACTCCATATTAATGCCCATGATTTAGGAATGAGATGTCGACGAGCACATATGGATGTGATATTCAGGTGTCCACATACGTTTGGCCATGTAGTGTATATTACGTGTACCGGAAAGTAATGTGTTTTTTTTTTAAAGTTGTACACACAGCTTAAAAACGATATTGCTTTCTGGTACACTCAATACTTCTATATAAAAAAACAACTTCTGTGAGCATCTTGTTTATTGAGCTTTTTGAAAAGCCCCCTCGTAATATACACCTTTTTGTTTTAGAGTAGAGCGTGAGCAGGAGCAGTATGTCATAATGTGAAAAGGAATGAGACTTTTCAAAAGTCATTTAATTTCCAAGGCACATATGAGCAATACGAGTGATTACCTCCCTTCATATTTCTTATAACATGTCATAATGTAATGTTTATTTATTTCTTCAGCAAAAACATCCCGACTTTGATTGCTCTAAATTGAAAGGACCAGTTTTCATGGACAAAATGGCACTTAACTTATCCACCTCTGCTTCTTTGCCAACAGCATTTGGTGATGTTTTCTCGGTGATTGGAGTTCGTGAGCCACAGCCAATGGCAAGCAAAGCATTTGTGAATTTTGCAGATGCACACCGAATGGTGGAGAAGTTTGGCATTCAGCTGCTGAAAACTTTGAAACCAGTAAGTTTCTAATTTGCACATCTGCATTGACTGCTCCATCTGCTAGAAGAGCCGTTCACTTGATTCTTAGAACTGTGTAAGTTTTGAAAATTATGAACAGTTTTTGGCTTGGAAAACAACATTGCTTTTCCACAATGTGTGTAACAAAGTGGTTACACAGCATACCTAAAGATTAATTGCGGTTGCCTATAATGAATTATTTGCGAATGAGGCTATGCGTTATCATCAGAAGTATAATAATGGTGACAGGTAAATTAATTTGGGGGAGGAGTGGGATGGGGAGACAAATTTTGTCTCAGAAAAAAGTACGATTCGTTTTTTTTCCCCTTTGTCAAAGGATTATAAGGCATGGAATCTTTAACTGTGCACCCACTTATTTGGTTAATTTAAATATTTACTTATTTGTTTTGTTGGACTCTGCCTGGAATTCTGTGTGGGGTATTGTGTGGAAAACATGTGCAAAATGTTCTACAAATGAAATACTCACAGTAGTTAGTCCAGTATGTGGCAAAAAGTATAACTGGAGGCATGTATATCATCATCATCATCATCATCATCATCACGTATCATGTGCCATTGATGTTAGTCGCCAGCTTATATCGTACATCTTCTGGTGACTGTTCAGGGTTATGTGAAATGGCAGACCACATAGCTGTAGACGCAGGATGAAAACTGATCCTCTGTCATCTGAGGAAGTATAAAATGGCATCCTAAAGTTATGAAATGAATGTGCTGGTAGACCTGATGGTATAAGTAGTAGTAACAAGCATTCTGAGTATTGCGCTGCAATCCATGTCCCCTACCGGCAGTCTGTCGTCCGGAAAACTGTTGGGGAAATTACCAAAGTTCAAAGTGCCATAACTTTGTCAAAAATGATCGAAACGTCGTGAAGTTCGAACTTGATCTGTAACTTATCATGAGGAAACCATGTACCAAGTTTGAAATCATTAGCGTTAAGAGTTTAGAAAAAAAGTCCGGAAAACTGTTCTTTGCGTGACGGACTGACAGACGAACAGACGGAGGGACGAAGTGCAAACCTCTCGTCCCCTCTGGTGTACACCGGTAGGGGACTAATAATAATAATAGTTCCCTTAAAAGGAACTTCAACACAGATGGAGGCTATTAGGTCCAAAGCCTGCATTGGTATTGCCAATATATGGCTGTTTGTTCATGTTATATCCTTTTAAACGTGGAGTATCAAGCAGGGAAGCAGCACATACCATTTTTAATGTCTTCAGTATGACTTAGCCGGGTTTGAGCTCAAACTATTATGCTACAGCATCTGGTTAGAAATACGAGTTCCCTTACAAGGAACTTCAATGTATGAGAAGGACATTAGGCCTATCAAAGCCTGTGCTATAGTTGCCAACATACTGTACATGTTTGTTTGTCTGTGCTCCAATGTTTTTAAATGCTGAGCATCAAGAAAGGGACACAGCATGTGCCATTTTTAAAGTCTTAGGTATGACTTGGCCAGGGTTCGAACTGCCAACTACTAGTAATCAAAGCGGGCGCCAGACCAATTACATGATTATACTACCGATTCTGGTTTATTCCACCCGGGCTCCTCAAAGGTGCCTTGGAACTAATATTAGCCTGTGCTTGGAGCATTAGTCTGTTCCAATTATTCTTAAAAGTGTAGGCATTAGGCAAAGTACCAGCAGAATGGAAAGACTGCATCATAGTTTCCTTCCACAAAGTATCTCCCATGGAGTGTGGCAACTTGAGACTAATCTCATTGTTACTTGTCCTGGCAAAGCTCTTTTCTCATGCTCTGTTCTATTCTTAGCAAAAAAGTTATAAAATTGCCATCGCACCACAAGGAATAAAATGAGACAGCTGGGTACAGATAAATTCAAATTTCGCAACAATGAATGACAATTGATGTTAGAGAGGAGAAACTGTGGAAAAAGAAACTGTGGTAGAGAAAACAACTTATAGTCTAAGTACAACGTCTACAATGAGGAATGTGGAAGATGAAAAACAGTTTGTAGTTGGGAGAATCCACAATCAGCCAAATTGCAAGAACCACAGTTTGGAGAATGTAAATCGTGCAATCAAATTGAAGTATTGTCAAAAAAGACAGGCTCAAAGGCCAAACATTTTAGACTCAAATGCCATGTGCATTCTCCCAGAGGGGCAGACAACACTAGCCTGCAAAAGATAACGAGATCCAATCAACCATTCTTACAGATGATTTTAAAATAGAATTTTGCCTGCCACAAAGCCGAAGGCCACTCAAAGTGGGGGCTACACAAACCTGGCAGGGTCCTCGCTCTTTTACGAAATGCATTACCTTTCCGGTGGATTAGCGATGTCAATTGGGGCACGTACCCTCAGTGCGTACTTATCCACTTATTCAGGTACGGCCGAGCAAAACCATAAAGTACATACTGGCTAAATTATGTTGCCAATCGGTAGGGCAGACCTTCCTGGCTATTTAAATGATTACACACGTAATGGAGCCAATAGGGAATGAGATGAAACGGGCAGGGGAGAAACGAACCGTTTACCAAAGAAGCACAGATGTACGTACAATAATTAATCATGAAAGAGACACATTTATACAAGCACAATAATCAGTGATGAAAGACGAGGCACATTTATTCAGTTCTTATACTTAACTCTTATCCCCTGCTACAATCTTAACAACTACACATGGGAGAGGGTGCCAGCAGACCATACAGAGAAAACTAGAGATAAAGAGAAGAGAGGTACAGAGCAGGGCATGTTGGCGGCTCTTCAACCAACCCACTGTCGGCACCATTGATGGACGTATGCAGATCGTGATAGAGATAAGGAAGAGATTGGTGGTGGGAGGGTTAAAGACAGTAGGTACGGTAGTGTAAATGTAGAAGTGCAAGTGTGTGCAGTGTTTGCTTAAGGGAAAGGTGTAAACTGCATGTGTAAAGCCTTGCCCAGAACGGTCAAAAGGCCAATTCTTCATCACTCTTTGCTTGATAGCTCTGATAGCTCGGTTGACAGGTCTTCATGAGTCAAGGTAGACGAATAAAAGGTTAATCAGAGGGACAGCAAGATAAAGTCATGTACATCAGTTCTGGAGCGATCTCTCCTCACGAGGGACCCCCTACCTGCTCGCCCTGACGCTCCGGACCCTCCTCGCTCTGTCCTTGCAGCACCTATGGCTTCTGCGCGACCTGGCTTCAGCACTCCTCGTCCCGAGTCCAGCGCCGATTCCGGGCAGTGGCTCTCCCTCTTGGCTGAGTGGGCAGGCAGGTCTTCTCCAGCACGAGTAAACAGCAGGGTCCCTGTCATGGTTCAACACCAGTGAATGGCTTGTCGTTCCGCTTTTTGAGCCGCTTGCATCGGGTGGAGACTTGTGGAATCAGAGTTCACTGGAGGCGGAGTTCCTGGGAGCAAAGGTCATAGCTTGCTCTTTGACCCGTGACAGCGCATTCTCATTAGTGTGCTCACCAGGTGCCGCCTTCTTCCACTGTCAGTCATCCTGCACTGGAGTTTTCCCGTGTGCAACGTTATCCTCTCTTCCCTAATGGGTTTTCCCGCCCAGCGGTCTTTCCCGCCAAGCACGTTCAAAAAGGCAGAAGGTTGTTGCTCCTTTTCCCCTTCTGGATTGTGGTTTGGGTATGTGTGGTGGTTACTAAAGTGGTTGCATGTGGTGCATTAAGAAGCGTTAAAGCAAGGGCAGTTATGAATGGGGAGTTGGACTCACTACAGAGGTGAATAATGTCTAAATTGTACTTGGAAAGATGGAGATGAAGGAGCTGCGCTCCAACGCGAGTTGAAAGAATTGACGCGACCAAAGACGGAATTCGTCCGAGTTGCTTTAATGAAACAAAACAGCTCAGGTATTCTCCCAAGCCCGTTTATCGGGCAGCAATATATATACACATTTATGCCGGGGCGTTTGCCCGGGAAAACCGAGACCGGGCATGCCCGGGTGTCAAGGGCGAGTCCTGGAAAGGCGAGTCTGGACATGCCCGGGTGTCCTGGACGCGGCCTGGCAAGTCGAGGCTGGGCGTGCCCGAGCGCTCTGGGCGAGCCCTGGAAAGGCGAGAGCGGGCATGCCCGGACGCTCTGGGCGAGCCCTGGAAAGGCGAGTCTGGACATGCCCGGGCGTCCTGGACGCGGCCTGGCAAGTCGAGGCTGGGCGTGCCCGGGCGCTCTGGGCGAGCCCTGGAAAGGCGAGAGCGGGCATGCCCGGGAAAGACGAGACCGGGCGTGCCCGGGAACAGCGAGTCCGGGCATGCCCAGGAGAGGCACATCTGGGCCCGTCCGGACGAGCCCGGCATGGCGATCGCGCCCTGGCCGCGTCCTGGCAGGTGCAAGGCGATTGTGTACATTCAGCGGGAACCGCTACAGAGAAACCAAATTGGTAACTGTGTGGTGCATGCAAGAGTAACCACAATATACGGGCCATGAATAGTGGGTTATTGAAAGAATAGCAGGAGGAGGCTAGAGTGGGAGGCATATACCCCGTTTCCCTTAGACCATGGGTGGGGGTCTATCTAAGCACAAATTCTAACCCTAAAACGAACTTGGGAACCTATGTGCCATGGATGTCCGTTCACCCAGGTGCCAGTTTCCATAACCCTCATATAATATTAAACAGAAAGAAGAAACCTATTTACATTCCTCTTGAACATTATGTAACATATCTGGATATATGTATTTATAATGTTATGTAATGCTTAGCCTGGTGTTGGCTTAGCGGTTAGTGTGCCGGCTTGGGATCCTAGGATCCTGGGTTCGAATCCCGGTCGATCGCTGAATTAACACCAGGGGGGGTTGACTCAGCCTGTCATCCTTCCGAGGTCGGCAAATTGAGTACCAGCTTGATGGGATGAATGATCATGGTGTGTACCCCGGTTTAGAATAGGTACACCATATCCCTGCGCATCTTAAGAGGTGACCAAGGGTTGGCGTCAGGAAGGGCATCCGGCCATAAAAACATTGCCTCAAACAGGGAACCATGATTGTCATGGGGCCCGCAAGGCTAACCCCCGCTCCAGTGGGGAAAATGGCCTTAAAACGATCATTCATTCATTCATTCAATGCTGTGCATATCTGTATTTATTGCATGGCCTTCAGAAAATATAGATCTATTTAATCCTTATATTGGTGCATTTGTGATATACGTATATTGTAACGTGACCACGTCGAGTGCTTTGGAAGGGGTTTAATAAAAGCCAACACAGTGGAGAGCACGTTTTTACTTATTTGCTTGGTGACAATGGAAGAGATTTCTGTCTGACTGAAGGTGCACGGCTTTTGTCTGCAGATGTTAAGCGATTTGAACACCTACCTCAACAAAGCTGTGCCAGACACAAAGCTCACCATAAAAAAATATGCTGATGGAAAGTTTGAGTATCTGGTAAGTATTGTTACGTGGAAGAGGGAGTGGGAGGGGGTTCATAGATAGAATATAGTAAGAATAGCTTAGTCCATGTGCTTGACTAGGTCAGATTTACTCCTGTATTAGGGATCTGTCAGGGATAAGTCATATGTAATATATGCACTGGAGGGGGTAGGGGGGGTGGTTGGGAGGGGTAGTGACTGCCTCTTATAGATTAGGGTAAGGTTGTGTTGTGTAAAACCTCCTGTGCAGGGGAAGCCAGGTGAACTTGGGGCACAAACAAACTTGGAAAATGCTACGCACTTATCACGAAGTCGACATCATTGCAGCCATTTGGCCAGAGAAATGCAGGCTGGGGGCAGTGAAGTGAGCTGTGGAGCCCTGGTTGAGGGGGAACATTATCACAAGGGATCGCCCCATAGGTTAATTCTGAACGCAGTGAATTAGGAGATTGTTGAGTCATTTACGGGCGTCTTAAACTTCCGGTGCAGAGCGTCTACATTCGCTGGACTCTGACTCAACAATATTATAAATGTGAGGCGTTGTTTGGGCCATTAGTTCCACAGATTTAGAATTCCTACTTCTTGACCTGATATAATCTAATGTCAGATTAATGTCCTACTACTTCATGAAAAATCTGAATGATATCTAATGGTGATCCTAACATCGTGTGATCTACATAAGTGAATTTAACTGTCAGGATTCAAATTGTGTTTTTGTAAGACTTAGCATTGTTTCTCGATTTGAACATAAATAGATTGTGCAGAATGATTTAATTTGGCTTTGTGTGTTGCCTGCCAGTCTTATTGTCTGAAGGTGAAGGAGATGGATGATGAAGAGTACACATACACAGTGAGTTGCACACCAATGCTGTATTCTTTGCATCTTTGATTTTCCCCTCTTATAGGCTATGGCTGTGGGATTATTGGTTTCTTTTTCACTGCTTTACTTTCTCTTTTTATCGAAACCTCTCACAATCGAATGTTTATCTTTTTCCTCACCAAAACATCCATATTTTGATTGCCCTAAATTAAAGACACTTCCCAGCCTGTAAGTTGGCCATAATTGCATGTTTTGTAGCAAGATTTTGGTTTTCTGGATGTCAGTCATATTTTGTAATTAAACATGAAAGTGAAACAAAAGTCTAATTTCAGAAGCCCTTTATCTTTGCAAGAGATTATGGTTAGTTTGTGTGTGAATCACAATAATTTTTGGTCATCTGTAACTAAAAGGGGAAGCATCCGTCTGTCCATCTGTGTGTGCCTCCGTCATGCTTACGATAATAATAACAAGTTTTGTTAACAATGACGTCATAACTCGACGAGTACAACGCTTAGTCCGATCAGTTTGAAATTTATTGAGCATGATCCAAGCAACAATTATATTAGAGAATGTAAATTTATAATGTAATTGGTCACGTGTCTGACAGCCATATTGGATCAAAGAAAAACTAGAACGACACTCTTCCACATCACGACGCCGACCGATATGCCTACCCCCACATTATTACATCATTATAATACTTGTACCAAGTTTGAATAAATCCATTCAGCTGTTCTCACATTATCACATTTTTACCTGACATGACCTCTGACCTCTGACCGCTTGACCCGAAAATTTAATCTGTTCATGTTTACGTCATTATACATATCTCTACCATAAATTATCTCTACCCGATTTAGAATAGGTACACCGTATCCCTGCGCATCGAAAGAGGCGACTAAGGTTGGCGTCAGGAAGGGCATCCGGCCATTAAAAAACATTGCCTCAAACAGGGAACCATGATTGTCATGGGGCCCGCAAGGCTAACCCCCGCTCTAGCGGGGAAAATGGCCTTAAAACGATCATTCATTCATTCATACATATCTCTACCAAGTTTTAATTTAAATCCCTTCAGCTGTTCACAAGTTCTGTGAACATTCTGAATGGAGAAGGTGGATCAGACTCGGCAACGGTTGCTCGAGTGAGATGTGCATGGAAGAAGTTTTGGGAACTGAGTGGCATGCTGATGAGGAGGAGAGTGTCGCTGAAGCTGAAGGGAAAGGTGTATGCTGCATGTGTGAGAAGAGTTATGATTTATGGGAGCGAGACATGGGTAATGAACGTAGAGCAGCAACGAAGGCTGGAAAGGGTGGAAATGCGAATGGTTCGATGGATGTGCGGAGTATCGTTGAGAGAGAGGAAGACAAATGATGAATTGCGAAAGATGATGGGAATATTGCCTGTGATTGATGCTGTGAAGAGGAACAGGCTGAGATGGTTTGGTCATGTGTTGAGGAAGGATGAAAGTGACTGGTTGAGAAGAGTGATGGAAATTGATGTAGAAGGAAGTACAGGACGGGGAAGACCGAGAAAGACTTGGCTAAAGATGGTGGAAGAAGAAATGCGGGCAAGGGGGTTAACAAGGAGAGATGTAGAAAATAGGGCAAAATGGAGAAGATTGTCATGGGGACCGCAAGGCTAACCCCCGCTCCAGCAGGGAAAATGGCCTTAAAATCCATGTTGTTGTTGTTGTTCACAAGTTCTCACATTTTTACCTGATATGACCTCTGATCTTTGGCCTTTGACCTCGGGACCCCAAAATATAATCAGCTAATCTTTACATCATTATACATATCTGTACCAAGTTTGAATTAGATCCCTTTAGCCGTTCTCAAGTTATAGACCTATTACAGACTTTGACCTTTGACCTCTTGAGCCCAAAATCGAATCAGTTCATCTTTACATCATTCTACATAACTGTACCAAATTTGGTCAGAATCCCATCACTGGTTCACAAGTTATTGAGGTAAAAATATTTTTACCTAACATGACCTCTGATGTTTGGTCTTTGACCTAGTGACCCCAAAATCGAATCGGTTCATCTTTACCTCATTATACATACCTGTACCAAGTTTGACTAAGATCCCTTCAGCTATTCTCAAGTTATCGCGGTAACGAAAACCGATCACAGACGGACGGACGGACAGACGGACGGACAACCTGAATACATAATGCCTCCGGCGACTTCGTTGACCGAGGCATAAAACACGAGATCGGACTCTTCGACGTTGCGACATCGACTGATATGCCTCTGCCCACATTATTACATAATTATACAGTGCATTCAGAAAATATTCAGACCCCTTCACTTTTTTCACATTTTGTTATGTTGCAGCCTTATGCTGAAATCGTTAAATTCATTTTTTCCCTCAACAATCTACACTCATTACCCCATAATGACAAAGAAAAAACAGGATTTCAAAAAGTTTTGCAAATTTATTAAAAAGAAAAAACTGAAATATCACATTGAGATAAGTATTCATAGCCTTTGTTATGACACTTGAAATTTAGCCCAGGTGCCTCCCATTTCTCTTGATCATCTTTGAGATGTTTCTACACCTTGATTGGAGTCCACCCGTGGTAAATTCAATTGATTGGACATGATTTGGAAAGGCACACACCTGTCTATATAAGGTCTCACAGCTGACAATGCATATCAGAGCAAAAACCAAGCCATGAGGTCGAAGAAACTGCCTGCAGAGTCAGAGACAGGATTGTGTCGAGGCACAGATCTGGGGAAGCCTACAAAAAAATTTCTGCTGCATTGAAGGTTCCCAAGAGCACAGTGGTCTCCATAATTCTTAAATGGAAGAAGTTTGGAACAACCAGGACTCTTCCTAGAGCTGGCCGCCCGGCCAAACTGAGCAATCGGGGGAGAAGGGCCTTCGTAAGAGAGGTGACCAATAACCCGATGGTCACTCTGGCTGAGCTCCAGCGATCCTGTGTGGAGATGGGAGAAACTTCCAGAAGGACAACCATAACTGCAACACTCCATCGATCTGGGCCTTATGGCAGAGTGGCCAGACAGAAGCCTCTCCTCAGTGAAAGACACATGTAAGCCCGCTTGGAGTTTGGAAAAAAGCACCTAAAGGACTCTCAGACTGTGAGAAACAAGATTCTGTGGGTTTTCATGTGTCTTTCACTGAGGAGAGGCTTCCGTCTGGCCACTCTGCCATTAAGCCCAGATCGGTGGAGTGTTGCAAAGATGGTTGTCCTTCTGGGGGTTTCTCCCATCTCTACACAGGATCTCTGGAGCTCAGCCAGAGTGACCATCGGGTTCTTGGTCACCTCTTTTACCAAGGCCCTTCTCCCCCGATTGCTCAGTTTGGCCGGGCGGCCAGCTCTAGGAAGAGTCCTGGTTGTTCCAAACTTCTTCCATTTAAGAATCATGGAGGCCACTCTGCTCTTGGGAACCTTCAATGCAGCAGAGATTTTTTTTGTAGGCTTCCCCAGATCTTTGCTTTAACACAATCCTGTCTCTGAGCTCTGCAGGCAGTTCCTTCGACCTCATGGCTTGGTTTTTGCTCTGATATGCATTGTCAGCGGTGAGACCTTATATAGACAGGTGTGTGCCTTTCCAAATCATGTCCAATCAATTGAATTTACTACGGGTGGACTCCAATCAAGGTGTAGAAACATCTCAAAGATGATCAAGAGAAATGGGAGGCACCTGGGCTAAATTTCAAGTGTCACAGCAAAGGGTATGAATACTTATGTAAATGTGATATTTCAGTTTTTTCTTTTTAATAAATTTGCAAAACTTTCTAAAATGCTGTTTTCTCTTTGTCATTATGGGGTATTGAGTGTAGATTGATGAGGGAAAAATGAATTTAAACGATTTCAGCAAAAGGCTGCAACATAGCAAAATGTGAAAAAAGTGTAGGGGTCTGAATACTTTCTGAATGCACTGTACATACTTGCACCAAGTTTGATTTAAATCCTTTCAGCTGTTCTCAAGTACAATATTGCATTTTTACCTGACATGACCTTTGATACCAAATTTTATCTTTGCATCATAATATATACTTGTACCAAGTCTGGTGAAAATCTCATTACGAGTTCTCAACTTAGCTCAGAAGCAGAATTTTTTCCCCAACGAGTCCTCTGACCTTTGACCTCGTCCCGATAATCTAATCCGTTTATCTTTACATCATTATACATACTTGTACCAAGTTTGACTGAGTTCCCTCCAGTCGTTCTCAAGTTATTATGGTAACGAAAACCTTAGACTCTGACCTTTGACCTCTTGACCCCATAATCTAATCAGTTCATCTTTGCATCATTATACATACTTGTACCAAGTTTGACTGATTTCCCTCCAGTCGTTCTCAAGTTATTATGGTAACGAAAACCTTACAGACTCTGACCTTTAACAGTTTGACCTCTTGACCCCATAATCTAATCAGTTCATTTTTGCATCATCATACATACTTGTACCAAGTTTGACTTAGATCCCTTCAGTCGTTCTTCAGGTTGTGCGCTTACAGCTTGTGAGTGCTTCTTCGAGTTCAGGAAAACATTGAGGTTGGACTTCTACATATGGCATACAACATGTAGTGAGATAGAATGAATGTTTTATGTTCATGCTCAACATCGTAGCATTATCGTCCACCTGGACCTTCCTGAAGATTTTTTTTAGTGTCAAATTTAAGCAGCTGCAGTGATAAATATTTTAGATGGAATCATATTTCCTGCATCATCATCTGACACGTTGATACAATATGTATTTTTAGACGGCTCTTTTGAAGTTAAACAAGTTTGTGAGCTTTTGCTTCTTTGCAAACGATTTTGACAGGCTGCCTTAAAGACATGTCTACCTTTTCAGCAGTATCAATCATCAATGCTTTTAATTCTTCAATTCCTTGAAAGCATCCACTACAGTTATGTCAGAAGAAAATATATTGAATGCCGCTTCTTGTGGCCAGACAGTTATTTGATCCCTAAAATGTAACTTTAGTCCACAATGTAACGAAAGTTGGCAGAGTTATTATATTCACAACCTGTCTGTTTGTTTGTGTCTGTGAGCAGGATATCTCAAAAAGTTATGGACGGATTCAAACGAAACTTTGTGGACAGGTTGGATGTGTGACGAGGACAAATTGTTTAGTTATTGCTGAAGGATCTGAATTTTTATTTTTATTTTATTTTTTAATACAAGTGATTCTCCATTGAGTGCTGAAGGATTTTTTCTTTTCTTTTTTTCTTTTTTTTTTAACAAGTGATTCTCCATTGAGTGATGGTGCCAAAAACTATATATAACATGGTATTTCAAAACGTTGTGGACGAATTTTGACAAAACTTGGTGGATGGGTTGGGTAGGTGACAAGAATAAGCCGATTCAATTTTGGTTCAGGTCTGGATGTAGATCTGGCCTATCGGTGAGTTGCAAAACAAACTGTTCAGCCTGGTGGAGGTATGCGCTCTACTGAATGCTGTTCTTGTTTTTAGGTGATCTGTATGTCTGTGCACTGCTCCGGCCCTTCGTCTCCAGTAGCTCCCTATACTCCCTGTATAGCAGAGAGATACACCACAGTTTTTTTTTACACAACAGGTTCTGGAATTCATCGATGAGAGGCACAAATGCTTTATTTATTTATTTATTTATTGTTGTTGATGCTTCATCTCTTACCTGCACAAATGCTTCATCTCTTACCTGCACAAATGCTTCATCTCTTACCTGCACAAATGCTTCATCTCTTACCTGCACAAATGCTTCATCTCTTACCTTGTGGTCACTATGTCTACTCTGCGATATGGATCTTTTATTCATGTTTGCACCCATACAAGTCCTGTGGTTGTGGTACCTTACATCCATCAGTCATGTCTCTGTCGTCAACTTCCTGAGCTTTTCTTACCAATGTGGAACCACGACTTTGGGTCATTGCCAAGCTTGCCTTCTTACATCTAGTAAAATGTTGCTCACAAATAATGTGCCGAGTCAAATAACTAAAAGCTTCTCTTTGTGATTGAGTTGAATATTCAGGTTGACCAATATCACTTTCTTCGTTTTCTTGCCTCTGAGTACCTGAGCATTCTACTAGGAGTCTATTCTATTCAGCGAGTTCACAACTCTTCTTCATTGTGTACCTTCATTGGCATTCGCCGTGCCGCAATAGTTTTTTTTTTGTTTTTGTTTTTTTTGTTTTTTTTTGTATACAAGATCGAGGCTCGTGAAAGAGCGAACATTAATCACACAGAAAGACAAACAGACACATAAAACAAATAACATCGGGAGCGGTAGACAAGATGGGGAGAGAGGGGGAAGGACACAAACACAACATTTGAGAGCAGGGACCGAGAGACATGGAGACATCGAGAGATCTGTGGGAGGGAGTTTTTTGTGGGAGTATTTTGATGAAATACATGAGTCTTGTTCCAGTCTTTCAGCAATATCATCCTATTTCTTCTGTATGGTGAAATTCAAAGATTCATTTGAAGTGTTGAAGGGTTGTCTTGTTGACAGATGATGCATAGATCATAATCAGTTTGGTGCAGAGCCTGGGGCTTTCCTAGGCAGATTGTGGTCTCCATCATCGCTGATTAATCGATTCTACCTCAGCTCGTGAAAAAGGGAAAGATCAATATAAATATTTTTGTTGACAGAGAAATTATATTACCCTAATAACAAAATAAGTTCCTGTAAAATGGTACTGTGAAATAATTTGTTGAAATGTGAATACACTATACTAGGACATCAGTTGTTATGCACTATACCAAGGCCAAAGCAAAACAATATTAAACTAGAACGACACTCAGTAGAGAGCATACCTCCACCTGGTTGGCCATATCACTCAATGGCGAAGAATCACTTAAAAAATTATACTAGCTGAATCCGGATCCGGATCTTCACCAAAATTTAATCGATACTTCCTTGTCACACACACAACCTGTCCAACAAGTTTCGTCCAAACCCAACCACAACTTTTTGAGATATCCTGCTATGTATTATGTTTGGCCCCATCTCCCAATGGTGAAGAATCACTTTAAAATCTTAATAATTCTCATATCCGAATCCATATTCAGATCTTCACCAAAATCCAATCGAATCGTCCATGTCAGACACCCAACCGGTCCACCCAGTTTAGTCCAAATCCGTCCACAACTTTTTGAGATATCCTGCTTTGTATCGTTTTTGGCCCAATCTCTCAATGGTTAAGAATCACTTAAAATTTTCTAGTAGCCGGATCCGGATCTTCACCAAAATCTAATTATTTCGTCGGTGTCATATACGCTACATCTCTGCCAAATTTCGTCCGAATCTGTCCGCAATCTTTTGAGATATTTTGTTCACAAACGGACAGACAGACAAAGGGACAGACAGGGGTGAAAACATAACCTCCATCCACCTTTGGTGGCGAAGGTAACTACCGAGTACATACGGTAACCTTTGTGCATCGCAGATGGCAGAGGTAACTAGAACAACACTCGGTAGAGAGCATACCTCCACCAGGCTGACCAGCTTCCGTTTTGTATCCCACTGAGAGGACGGATTTGCATCTCTACCTGAACCAAAATGTAATTGACTTGTTCTCGTCATCTAGCCAACTCATCCACCCACCAAGTTTTGTCATAATCCATCCACAACTTTTTGAAATGGCATGCTACATATACTTTTTGGCCCCATCTCTCAATGGTGAAGGATCACTTAGGAAAAAAAAATCTTCACCAGAATCGAAATAATTAGTCCTTGTCACACACCCAACTTGTCCTCCAAGTTTCGTCCAAATCCGTCCTTAACTTTTTGAAATGTATCGTGCTATATATCGTTTTGGCCCTATCTCTCAATGGTGAAAAATCATTTGATAAAAACGTCCAGTATCCAGATCTTCATAAAAATCTAATCAAGTTGTCCTTGTCACACACACACAGCTTGTCCACCAAATGTCGTCTGAATCAGTCCATAACTTTTTGAGATAACTTGCTCACAGACAAACAGACAGAGAGGGGTGAAAACATAACCTACTGCCGTAAGCTACTCATATTCAGTAATAGCTAATAATTTCGTTTTTAATACCTAAATTTATTAGGTATGTTAGTATGAAGCAAAACAATAAGGCTAATATGAATAGGTTGTGATGCACTCTTTTTAAAATCAAATCGCCAGTGGATGAAAAAATTCCATGTTTCACATGAACAACAAGAAAAAGAGCAATCAGAGATTGCAAACCCTCGCCAGGATGTATTTTCAGTGGTTTTTAAGGCTTTTGTGTTAAAACAAATATGGCGGCCGAACCACGTGACTGATGACGTCATCATTTTTTCCCTAAACTCATTTATTCGTAGGTTATGCTCAAGAAATTTCATCTTTATCGGATGAAGTTTTGTACTTGTCGAATTATGACGTCATAACGGAGGCGCCTATGACATCATCATTAACATATTTTATTCCCCATGGAGAGTTCTTTACAATGAGCATGTCTCAATTTTTTCTATTAAGCGCTTTCCGAGATATAGAGGTGTAAAGTCTTTCAGTTTTTCCAAGATGGCGGCCGAACCACGTGACCGATGACGTAATTTTTTTTTTTCTCCACCAGTTTATGCCAACATGGCGCTCAAGAAATTGCATCTTGATCGGATGAAGTTTTGTACATGTCGAATTATGACGTCATAATGGAGGCACCTATGACATCATCATTAACATATTTTATTCCCCATGGAGAGTTCTTTACAATGAGCCATGTCTCAATTTTTGTCTATTCAGCGCTTTCGGAGATATAAAGGTGCAACGTTTTTCGGTTTTTCCAAGATGGCGGCCGAACCACGTGACCTATGACGTCATAATTATCATTAAAACATTCTACAGGTGGAGTTGCACCGATGGGTAAATTTACTGTCAATCGGACCAACGGTTGCAGAAAAAATCATATTTATTCTGTGCGGATAAACAGACAGACAAACAAACGGACTCAAATGCAATACCCTCTCCTCTGACGAGGGTAATAAAAAAGAATGAAATGATGGATCGAATGGCCCCCTCCTGTGCCAAAGTTCATTGAGTAATGCTGTTAAGAACCGGGAAGAAAGGAGGATGGAATGACAAAGAGAGGGGATTGAGGCTTTGATGGGGGAGAGGGTTGAGCACTTGCGGTGGAGGGGAGGGAGTTGAGTGTTGGGGTTGGGAGAGGGGGTTGAGGACTTGAAGAAGAGAGGGGGAGAATAGGACAGTTAGGGTGGGGGCAGAGAGGGTTGTTGAGGCTTTGAAGAGGGGGTTGACTTGGGGTTGGGGGGGTTGATGACCTTGGTTGGGGAAGGTTTGTGGGCTTGGGGATGGAGGTGGTGGGGGGAGGAGTGGAGGAAGAATTGAGTATTAAGGTTGACAGGAGTTGAGGACCTGAAGTCCCATTTTCCATTACGTGGAAATTTCTGTGGGTACCTTTTTCATTATTTAAATTTTTTTAAATTGAAGTTCGCCTCAGACAAGGCTGAATATGAATGAATGAATGATCGTTTTAAGGCCATTTTTCCCCGCTAGAGCAGGGGTTAGCCTTGCGGGCCCCATGACAATCATGGTTCCCTGTTTGAGGCAATGTTTTTATGGCCGGATGCCCTTCCTGATGCCTACAAGGCTGAAAGACAAGGCTGAAAGCAACTAATTTGTGAAGAGCTACAAAGAAACAGAAGAAGAGGAAAAACTGGAAAAACCTTCACCTAGTCCTGAAACAAGGAAACTTCTTCACAGGCCCACTGTGCAGGAGGGGATAACTAGGCCAGGTGGGAAAATAAATTTTCCTACCCCCATTGGGTGCTTTTTAGGAGACACCATCTCCGTACTGGATGGCCGTTGGCTCCCTATGGATCCGCCCTTTGTCAGGTGTTGTTTTTAGTCCTGGCAGGATGTCACAGTCACTCTCCCCACTAGCAAAGCCATTGAGGGGTGTTGGTTTAGTCACCAACAACCCGACCATGCGTCAGGTATCACTGGGTTACATGTTACCAGTGGCAGTCCCAAAAGACTGACTTGACCTAAAACCTGCGAGTAAATAATAATTGTCTTAGCTAGGTATGAGCCTATGTCCTCCTTTGTTATGCAAATGCGGACGCATGGGATTGAAATGCAACTTCATGCACATAACAGGCTAGCAGAAGAGCCGAGACCTCGAGTGATGTGAACTCACCTCTGAATTGTCCAACCTGAGTTTGAATCTCGACCCAGCTATAAACAGTAACCCTGGTGTTTTGCATGTGGGCCATTGTGCATAAATGTGTGGCAATGCCCATTGAATGGACATTAAACCAGAGGACCCATCTGCCAGTAGGTGTTGTTGGTGAATGTTATATTCCACAATGTGTTTCGCAAAAAGGAAGCGAGTTATCACCAGTACCATAGCCAAATTACAAGTTCTCGCACCTTCAGTCCAGTATCCTACATCGGAGTGCTGCTTTGTCCAGGATTTGTTCTAGTCTGCAAACGTTTCTCAACTTATTATGTTAGTTCCCATAACTCTGCAAAGAAAATGGGCCTCTAATTAATTAGTAGCTCTCATAACTGCATTTATGGCTTGATGTTGGGTATTGTATTATAAGTGTAAAGTGATGAGTGATGGGCTTCGATTATTGCTCCTTAAGAATGTTTTTTACTTACTTTATATCACCTCATACACTATTGAGCCATGAAGTGACTATTATGCCATTCAAGTGCTTGATTGATGTCAAGAATCGTGGTGCGATGAAGATTATTGAAGAGGAAGGGTCACATTTTCCACACGATGTGGGATAAAAGCAGAATTCAGTGGGAAAGAAACATTTGAGTAGCTGCTGCTGCATTTACGTGATGTCCTGCAGGCACTGCAGGAACCACTCTACCGGGTGTGCACCGGAAACTATGAGTACAGGCTGATTCTCCGCTGCAGACAGGAGGCTCGTGACCGATTTGCTCGACTTCGCAAAGACGTGCTTGAGAAGATTGAACTTCTTGACCAAAAGCACGGTGAGAGTATAAGCTGGTGAAATGTGCACAGTTTTTTTGAGATACTGCTATAATTGAGATATTTTTTAATCTCACCTGGAAAGAAGTTCAGGGTAGCTTATGCGATGGCGCGTCGTCCGTCCGTCCGTCCGTCCGTAAACACTTGAAACTTCTTCTCCGAAACCGCTGAAGGGATTGCGACCAAATTTGGCACAAATGATATTTGTTGTGTTGTCACTAAAGTTTGTTCACGGGATTTTAAAAAAATTCGACATCTAAGGGGGTTTACCGGGGTCAAAGTGGATCCGGGTTTGACCCCCCAAAATAGGAATTTGCTTTTTCCTCTGAAACTACATACACAATTTCGATGAAACTTGACCACAACCTTCAGCACCAGTGAGGTGCCAAAGTTTGTTCACGGCATTAAAAAAAAATCTGCCTCTTTGGGGTGATACGGGGGTCAAAGCGGGTCCAGGTTTGACCCCCCCAAAATAGATATTTTCTTTCTTCTCTGAAACGACGCACACTATTTCGATGACACTTCACCACAACCTTCACCACCCGTGATGTACCAAAGTTTGTTCACGGCATTTTTAAAAAGCTGCCCCTTTAGGGATCTATAGGGGGGGTTGCCCCACAAAATAGGTATTTGCTTTCTTCTCAGAAACTACATATGCAATTCTGATGAAACTTGACCACAACCTTAATCACCTGTGTTGTACCAAAGTTTGTTCCTGGCATTAAAAAAAATCGGGGTCTAAGGTGTTCGATGGGGGGGGGGAGGAGGAGCTTGCCCCCCAAAATAGGTATTTGCTTTCTTCTCAGAACCTACACACACAATTTTGATGAAACGTCACCACAACCTTCATCATCTGTGATGTACCAATGCTTGTTCAAGGCATTGGAAAAATTGGGGTCTGAGGAGTTGTATGGGGTTGGGGGAGGTGGGGTTGCCCCCCAAAATAGGTATGTTTTTCTTTGTTTGTTTAAAGTCCAATGATTATGTTAATATCAATCTACATGCTGCCCCGTCTTCTGGCAAACATTGAAATTGGATTAAAATACCTTTACTCAATGCAGTATACTGTTTATTCTACCAGGTGGGCGCCAAGGGTATTGCCCCTACGTTTCTCTTTGAAAAGGCTTACATGATCAATCCAGCTTTACTGTGGAGATTTTTTTTTGTTTGTTTTTTGTTTTTTGTATACAAGATCGAGGCTCGTGAAAGAGCGAACATTAATCACACAGAAAGACAAACAGACACATAAAACAAATAACATCGGGAGCGGTAGACAAGATGGGGAGAGAGGGGGAAGGACACAAACACAACATTTGAGAGCAGGGACCGAGAGACATGGAGACATCGAGAGATCTGTGGGAGGGAGAGGGCTTTGGGGGGGAGGCATGTGAAGGGGGGGGGGAGGGTGGGAGAGGTATAAACATATGGACACTGCCAGGACTTCCAGGAAAGAAGTTGGAATTTCAAACAAGGTGGATTTGGGGTGAAATTAGCGGGGGTAGAAAAGATCAAGGTTTTGGATGGGGGAAGATAAGAGATGGTGGTGAACAGCTGTTTTAAAGTTAGGGTTAGGAGTTAGAGTTAATTTGAGTTAATTTGAGTTAGAGTTAACTAAGTTAGAGTTAATTTGTATTCTGCACACCAAGTACATAAAACCTGTGATAATATGCAAATTGTTTACATATATTTCAAAGTGTTTGAGACTTACCATGATATTCAGTTAATGGTATAAAAGAGCAATCTTAGGCTTAGATTAGTTCCAGAGAAAGTTCTGACACAAAGCAAAATACAGTAGTGGCCACAAATATTGGCACCCTTGCTCTTTTTTCAAATAACTCACAATTTTTTTTATAAAAAATAAGTTGAAATTGACAAAAGTATTTGGTCTCGACAATTCTTTATTTCACTGTTAATATTACAGAACCTTTGTTTTTTATTCAGAAATTAATATCTCCTTTTAAATCAGAAAATAAAAAGGAATGGCATTGACAAAATTATTGACACCCTAGACTTAATATTTGGTAACACGGCCTTTGGACAAAATAACTGCAGTCAAGCATTTCTTATAGCCATGAATGAGCTTCCTACACCTCTCCACTGGCAGTTTGGCCCACTCTTCTTGTGCAAACTGCTCCTGTTCTCCCAGATTTGAAGGGTGCCTTCTTCCAACTGCTGTTTTCAGATCTCCCCACAGGTGTTCAATGGGATTTAGAGCTGGACTCATTTCTGGCCACTTCAGAACAGTCCAGCATTTTGTCTTGAACCATTCCTGGGTGCTTTTTGAAGTGTGTTTGGGGTCATTCTCCTGCTGCAAGACCCATGATCTTCGATGGAGACCCAGCTTTCTGACACTGGGTTGAACATTGTGTTCCAAAATACCTTGGTAATCTCCTGATTTCATGATGCGATGCACACATTCAAGGCACCCAGTGCCAGAGGCAGCACAGCAACCCCAAAACATCACTGAACCTCCTCCATGTTTGACTGTAGGGAAGGTGTTCTTTTCTTTGAAGGCTTCATTTTGTTTTCTGTAAACATAGAGACGATGTTCTTTACCTGAAAAGCTCTAATTTGGTCTCATCTGTCCACACGACATTCTCCCAGAATGATTTTGGCTTGTCCAGGTGTGTTTTGGAAAACTCCAGTCCGGCTTTCTTATGTCTCTCTCTCAGCAGTGGCGTACTCCTGGGTCTCCTACCATACAGTCACGTGAAAAAGTAAGTACACCCCATGTAAAGTTTTGACTTTTTCAACATATTTCAACATACAGCTATTTGATCTTCATTTCAACAATATTGATAGATAAAGGTGATATAATATAACAAATGTCATGAAACATTTACATTTTGGAGTCCATTGTATAATTTAAATAAACATAAATGCAAATTTCGCATGTGGAAAAAGTAAGTACACCCCGACATTTATCACTACTTCAAATACCTAAAATTAGAATCAGGTGCACCAGCTCAGGTGCAAATGATTAGAACATCGTTAAAGAGGATCTTGGAGGAACCTGTCTCATTTAAACCTCAGGCATTTAGTTTGGTTTGCTCTTTGTTGTTGAAGTGTGCGGCGTCACCATGCCTAGATCAAAAGAGCTCTCTGAGGCCTTCAGAAAGAAGGTTATAGATGCCTATGAGTCTGGGAAGGGATTTAGAAAGATCTCCAAACAATTTGAAATCAATCATTCGACTGTCCGGAAGATCATCTACAAGTGGAGAAGATTCCAAACAACTGCCAACTTGTTCAGGCCAGGCCGCCCCAGCAAGATCAGCCCGAGAGCAGACTGCAAGATGCTGAAAGAAGTCTCTAAGAACCCCAGAATGTCATCACGGGACCTACAGGTATCTCTTGCCACTGTTGATGTCAAAGTGCACGAGTCTACCATTAGAAAGAGGCTGCACAAATTTGATCTACATGGGAGGTGTGCCAGGAGGAAACCTTTGCTGTCCAGAAAGAACATCAGGGCAAGAATAAAGTTTGCCAATGAACACCTTGGCAAAGACCAGCACTTCTGGAACAATGTTCTCTGGAGAGATGAGTCAAAGGTAGAGCTATTTGGCCACAGTACCAGAAGACATGTTTGGCGAAAACCAAAGACAGCATTTGACCACAAGATCCTGATACCAACTGTAAAGCATGGTGGTGGAAATATTATGGTTTGGGGCAGCTTTGCTGTATCAGGGCCTGGGCAGCTCACCATCATAGAATCCACTATGAATTCTTCATTGTACCAGAGGGTGCTTGATGATAATGTGAGGCCATCTGTCGGAAAGTTGAAGCTCAACGGAAGGTGGACCTTGCAACATGACAGTGACCCTAAACATACCAGTAAATCCACCAAGGAATGACTGAAAAGAAAGAAATGGAGGGTTCTTGAATGGCCAAGTCAAAGCCCGGATCTGAATCCCATCGAGATGTTGTGGGGGGATTTGAAACGAGCTGTGCATGCAAGAAACCCCTCAACCATCGCACAGCTGAAAGAATTCTGCATGAAGCAGTGGGCAAACAATTCTCCCAGTCGATGTCAGAGACAGGTAGACAGTTACAAGAAACGCCTTCTTGAGGTTGTTTCTGCCAAAGGGGGCAATACCACCTGTTCGAGCCAAGGGTGTACTTACTTTTTCCACATGCGAAATTTGCATTTATGTTTATTGAAATGATACAATGGACTACAAAATGTAAATGTTTCATGATATTTTTTATATTATATCACCTTTATCTATCAATATTGTTGAAATGAAGATCAAATAGCTGTATGTTGAAATATGTTGAAAAAGTCCAAACTTTACATGGGGTGTACTTACTTTTTCACGTGACTGTATAACCCACTATCATTGATTTGGCAACGGATAGTGCGAGTTGAAACTGTCGTACCTTGTGTCTGAAGGTCAGTTTGAATCTGTTTGATAGTTGATCGAGGTGCTTTCTCCATCATTCGAACAATCCTTCGCTGCAATCTTCGATCAGGTTTCTCTTGCGGCCACGTCCAGGACGTTGGCTACAGTGCCATGGGCCTTAAACTTCCTGATAACATTGCGTATGATGGACACAGGAACATCAAGGTCTCTGGAGATGGACTTGTAGCCTTGAGATTGTCCATGCTTGGCTACAATCTTGTGTCTGACCTCCTCAGACAATTCTCTGGTTTTCTCTCTTTTCTCCATGTACACACAGTGACATTGCAGTACACACACGGACACAAAACAGCAGAATGACTCCTTTTCTTCATTCAAATTGGTTAAATTTGTGATTTTTATATTGCAGGCACCTGCAACTCACCTTCGGTGAGTTCAATTTCAAAATAAAGGAGAATCACCTGCTTCAAATCTAATTATTTCTAACAACTTCTAAAGGGTGCCAATAATATTGTCCAAGCCATTTTAGGATTTCTGTGTGGAATAAGGTAAATTTAGTAATTTCTTTGAGCTTTTTTTTGTTTTGTTCCACTGCAAACCAAAGAAATACATTTGTGGATACCAAAATATTTTTTATTTCAAAAAATTTCTGGAGGAAATGGTGCATTATTTGCAAAAGGTGCAAGGGTGCCAATATTTTTGGCCACGACTGTATAGTCAATGACTGTGTAACCAGAGCAACTGCAAATTCCAAACTATAACAGCACTTGTAGAGTGCATAGTCTCACCTCACACATTCATTCTGAACAAAAATACCATCATTAATTGAACATGCTACTAGTATGGCCAACTAATATTATGACCTACATATCCCTATCATACATGCACCCTATTATGTCACATAGTTTCTTGACATGGGTGATGAATGTCATAAATTTAATTATTCCCTCACATCGGGCCATAGATCACATATACGTACAAGTTTAAGATTTTTCAGATAAAGATTTCACTTAAACCAATTATGGCTGGAATAGCACTTCATCAATGCCGTCATCATTATCACCATATAATACCCCATGGGGAGTTGTTGACATATGCCAAGTTTCAGTGTTTTTCGTTGAATGGTTTCAGAGAAAATGATGACCAATTTTTTTCCTTTAATCCAATATGACTGCCATACCATGTGACCTATGATGTCAGAGTTAGCAATAAAATATTATCCATGGGGAGTCCCCATGGAAGGGAAGTTTTGCATCAATCGGACAAGCGGTTGCAGAGAAAACGATTTTTAAAACGAAAATATGAAGATGCAGACACACACACACACTCACACACACACACACACACACACACACACACACACACACACACACACACACACACACACACACACACACAGACACACACAGACACACACAGACATACAGGGGCATTGCAAGTCTCGCATCCATTTGGAGTGAGACAAACAAAATGAAAAACCTTGAAAACACAATACTGGTAGGTGAAAAAGAGAGTAGGGTAAGTCACCTACTCTTTGTGAAAACACCATTGGATATTTAACATCCATCAGGTAAAGCAAGCAAATGGGCCACCCGACTTCCATCCATCCAAAAGAAGGTGCACTACGTGATGCAATGCCCTGGCAGCGAGACACCAATCCAACAGTTTGCAGTCAAGATGGGAACCGAGACTGGACAGCTCAAAATAAGTGTGCCACCTCTGCACCATCTTTTCATATAGTTCAGCAGAATATCGCAATTGCAAATGATTTCTTCTTGTGGGATATACACTACATGACGAAAAGTATGTGGACACCTGAACATCACACATCTCATTCCAAATTCATGGGCATTAACATGGAGTTGGTCTCCCCCCTTTGCTGCTATAACAGCCTCCACTCTTTTGGGAAGGCTTTCCACTATATGTTCGAACATTGCTGTGGGGATTTGCTTCCATTCAGCTACAAGAGCATTAGTGAGGTCGGGCACTGATGTTGGACGATTACAGTGCATTCAGAAAGTATTCAGACCCCTTCACTTTTTTCACATTTTGTTATGTTGCAGCCTTATGCTGAAATCGTTTAAATTCATTTTTTCCCTCATTAATCTACACTCAATACCCCATAATGACAAAGAGAAAACAGGATTTAAGAAAGTTTTGCAAATTTATTTAAAAAAAAAAAAATGAAATATCACATTTATATAAGTATTCAGACCCTTAACTCAGTACTTTGTTGAAGCACCTTTGGCAGCGATTACAGCCTCGAGTCTTCTTGGGTATGACGCGACAAGCTTTGCACACCTGGATTTGGGGATTTTCTGCCATTCTTCTCTGCAGATCCTCTCAAGCTCTGTCAGGTTGGATGGGGACCGTTGGTGGACAGCCATTTTCAGGTCTCTCCATAGATGTTCGATTGGGTTCAAGTCAGGGCTCTGGCTGGGCCACACAAGGACCTTCACAGAGTTGTCCCTAAGCCACTCCTGCGTTGTCTTGGCTGTGTGCTTAGGGTCATTGTCCTGTTGGAAGGTGAACCTTCGGCCCAGTCTGAGGTCCTGAGCGCTCTGTTTCAGGCTTTCATTAAGGATATCTCTGTACTTTGCTCCGTTCATTGTTCCCTCAACCCTGACCAGTCCCCCAGTCCCTGCTGCTGAAAAACACCCCCACAGCATGATGCTGCCACCACCATGCTTCACCATTGGGATGGTATTGGGCAGGTGATGAGCGGTGCCTGGTTTCCTCCAGACATGACGCTTAGAATTGAGGCCAAACAGTTCAATCTTGGTTTCATCAGACCACAGAATCTTGTTTCTCACACTCTGAGAGTCCTTTAGGTGCTTTTTTGCAAACTCCAAGCGGGCTTTCATGTGTCTTTCACTGAGGAGAGGCTTCCATCTGGCCACTCTGCCATAAAGCCCAGATCAGTGGAGTGTTGCAGTGATGGTTGTCCTTCTGAAAGTTTCTCCCATCTCCACACAGGATCACTGGAGCTCAGACAGAGTGACCATCGGGTTCTTGGTCACCTCTCTTACCAAGGCCCCCTCTCCCCCAATTGCTCAGTTTGGCCGGGCGGCCAGCTCTAGGAAGAGTCCTGGTTGTTCCAAACTTCTTCCATTTAAGAATTATGGAGGCCACTGTGCTCTTGGGAACCTTCAATGCAGCAGAATTTTTTTTTGTAGGCTTCCCCAGATCTGTTCCTCGACACAATCCTGTCTCTGAGCTCTGCAGGCAGTTCCTTCGACCTCATGGCTTGGTTTTTGCTCTGATATGCATTGTCAGCTGTGAGACCTTATATAGACAGGTGTGTGCCTTTCAAAATCATGTCCAATCGATTGAATTTACCACAGGTGGACTCCAATCAAGGTGTAAAAACATCTCAAAGATGATCAAGAGAAATGGGAGGGACCTGAGCTAAATTTCAAGTGTCATAGCAAAGGGTCTGAATACTTATGTCAATGTGATATTTAAGTTTTTTCTTTTTAATAAAGTTGCAAAACTTTCTAAAATCCTGTTTTCTCTTTGTCATTATGGGGTATTGAGTGGAGATTGATGAGGGAAAAAATGAATTTTAACAATTTCAGCAGAAGGCTGCAACATAACAAAATGTGAAAAAAGTGAAGGGGTCTGAATACTTTCTGAATGCACTGTAGACCTGGCTTGCTGTTGGCGTTCCAATTCATCCAAAAGGTGGAAGATGTCATTGAGGTCAGGGCTCTGTGCAGGCCAGTCAAGTTCTTCCACACCGATCTCGACAAACCATTTCTGTATGGACTTCGCTTTGTGCACAGGGGCATTGTCATGCTGAAACAGGAAAGGGCCCTCCCCAAACTGTTGCCACAAAGTTGGAAGCACACAATTGTCTAAAATGTCGTTGTATGCTGTAGCATGAAGATTTCCCTTCACTGGAACTAAGGGGCCTCGCTCAAACCATGAAAAACAGCCCCAGACCATTACTCCTCCTCCATCAAATTTTACAGTTGGCACTATGCATTCGGGCAAGCAGCGTTCTCCTGGCATCCGCCAAACCCAGATTCGTCCGTCAGACTGCCAGATGGTGAAGCGTGATTCACCACTCCAGAGAACGCGTTTCCACTGCTCCAGAGTCCAATGGCAGTGAGCTTTACACTACTCCAGCAGACGCTTGGCATTGCGCATGGTGATCTTCGGCTTGTGTGCAGCTGCCTGGCCATGTAAACCCATTCCATGAAGCTCCCGACGAACAGTTGTTGTGCTGACGTTGCTTCCAGAGGCAGTTTGGAACTGGGTAGTGTGTTGCAACCGAGGACAGACGATTTTTTACGCTCTACGCGCTTCAGCACTCGGCAGTCCTGTTCTGTGAGCTTGTGTGGCCTACCACTTTTCAGCTGAGCTGTTGTTGCTCCTAGACGTTTCCACTTCACAATAACAGCACTTACAGTTGACCGGGGCAGCTCTAGCAGGGCAGAAATTTGATGAACTGACTTGTTGGAAAGGTGGCATCCTATGATGGTGCCACGTTGAAAGTCACTGAGCTCTTCAGTACGACCCATTCTACTGCCAATGTTTGTCTATGGATATTGCATGGCTGTGTGCTTGATTATATATACCTGTCAGCAATGGGTGTGGCTAAAACAGCCGAATCCACTAATTAGAAGGGGTGTCCGCATACTTTTGGTCATGTGGTGTATTTGTTATTATGAGAGCTGGTGTAACATCTGTTCCTTCATTCAATTTCTAGCTCAAAATGCATGTAGAACATTTTCTATTCAATGTATCACATTTTGCCAGTTAAACCAAGTTAGTACCACAACAAAGTAGAGAATAGGAAAGGTTCAATTGTTCTGCTTATTTTCTTGTTTTGTTTAAAATTTTAAGGATTTGCTTGCCAGAGGATGTTGTTAAAGCATTTTTTTTTTTTTTTTTTTTTTTTTGTATACAGAGTCGAGGCTCGTGAAAGAGCTAACATTTATCAAAGAAACAAATCAAACAAACAAGCAAACAAAGTATATAAAAAGGGGAGCGGTCGACAAGATGGGGAGAGAAGAGGAGAAAGCACACAAACACAACATTTGAGAGCAGGGACATCGGGAGATGTGTGGGAGGGAAAGGGCCTGGGGGGAGGCAGGATAGGTATAAAACGCAAGGACACCAAGGACTTCCAGGAAAGAAGACAAAAGTCACCTCAAAAAAGTGGGTTTGGGGTGAAATTAGTGGGGGTAGAAAAGATCAAGGTTTTGGATTGGGGAAGATAAGAGATGGTGGTGAACAGCCGTTTTAAAGACCTGGAGGGAGGAGTGGGATTGAAGAGAGTGAGGGAGTTTGTTCCAAAGGCGGGAGAAAAGAGGAATGAAGGAGTGAAGGTGAGCAGAGAGTCTTGATTTTGGCAGTTTAACCATAAGAGGGTTACAGGCAGATCTTGTGCGACCTGTAGGAATATTTGGGGGACAGAGCCCAGAGAGAGCTGGGGGAGCAAGGCCGGAGAGGAGTCGGTAGAAGACGGAAAGACCACCAACCTGCCTGCGGTGAGTAAGTGAAAGGCGCTCGGAGATGGCGTCATCGCGGGAGATTCCAATGATTCTGAACGCTTTGGTTTCAACAGCATGAAGAAGAGCTAGGTGTGAGGCAGGAGCACCAGCCCAGAGGGGAGAGCAGTATTCCATTGAGCTGCGGATGAAAGCCTTGTATGTGGTGAGGAGCTCAGGTGTGCCAAGGAAGGACTTCGCACGACGGAGGATGCCCAGTCGGCGACTGGCTTTGGAGGCCAGCTTGGAAATGTGGTTTTCCCAGGAAAGATCATGGCAGATAGTGAGACCAAAAAGCTTGAGTGACAGAACTTCTTGGAGAGGATTATTCAGAAAGTAGATGGGAGGGTTGTCCAGTCGGTCTTTTCGGAGAGACATCGGAAGAGTGTGAGATTTGTCAGGATTGAAAGATCTTTTTTTTAATGACCTGATTTTTTTTTTCCTTTGCTTATGTTTTATTTCAACAATTAAAATTTCCCCTTCCTTTTCCCTAATTGCTTCCCCAATTTTGTCACACAGTACATGGATTTTAACTCAACATATTTTTTCAAACCACCTCCCTCCCTCGATCCCATCCGTCCAAGCAGTACAGGACATCGTGTTCCAGCTGCAACGCTTCGTCTCTGCCATGTCTCGCTACCATGATGATTGTTGCCATGCACTCAAGAATGCAGATGTATTTCCAATCGAGGTGGACCTCACGCGTACCATGCAGTGCTATAACCCACACACATCTTACACTGATGATGAACATGAACCCGTGGCTACTTTAGCAGAAGACAAAGTAGGCAGCAGACAAGATGCTGCATCAACCAAAGAGAATGGTGAGAAACTCCTGGAGGACTTTTGATGTGATTCTGTACACACTTCTGCCTGGTGCTGAATTGTGATACTTTGTGTGTGGGACACGGCTGTGCCTGCAGTTATTCCACATTGTTTAGCGTCTATTTCTAAGCCATTGCAGCAAACTGAATAATAATTGTAAACTTGTGCAGTACCAGGATCTCTTTACTGTCATTTTTGCAAAGGTTTGTACAGAGGGTTGTTTCGTCTTTGTGCTGTGTTTGGAAGATACATGTACATTCTGCCTGATGCAATTCAAAAGTTAGTTGTGACTGGCTTAGAAGAAAAAGGTAAAGAATGTGGTACGTTGACCCTGCTGAATTGTGCCATTCATCCCATTTTAACAATGTTCAAAATAATTTCTTGTAGTATATGTATTTGAGTTACGAAATAGCAATTCACATATGGAATGTAGTTTACAAAAATGGCCATCGACAGTTTCATTATACAATTTCCTTTTCAATTCAATGCTTCCTTTTTCGATGTATTAACCACTGTTAAAGGAATATCGTTCCAAGGAATTGGTCATTTCTATTTCCTTTATTTATTAATTGCCTGTTGGGCTTAAAAAAACTTTAACATTCGTCTTTTCGTAGGACAGCAAATATATGGTAACTGTAGTTTTCATCAAAAAGACAATATTTTGATGATTCTATGAAACACTAAATAAAGTGTAGTTTACTTTTTAATGACAAATGATGCTTACCTTTAAATTTCATGTACTATTAAAGCCTACCCCATCTTAACTTAAAATGTTGTGTGGACTTCATTGACAATGCCATTCTGTGCACTCTTCAACAGCAAAGTGGAAATATTTGGCCACAGAATGATTGATGGTCAAATGTTTAAAAAAATGAAATTCTTCATCACTCGGGTGTTATACTTGTCCCTTTCTGACTATCACAAGAAATTACTTGATTTGCTATAATACTCACTACTCTATCGTTGCTTGTTAAATTGACCTTGGTGACTCGTACAAGCTGAATATGATTGTGGCAACTTTTTCTATTGAGACTAATGGAGCGAGTACATACAGTGCGCTCCATACGTATTGGAACAGTGAAGTCATATTTGTGTTATTATTGCTATATTCTCAAGAAATTTGGATTTGAGATCAAAATATTAATATGAGGCAAGAGTAGAGAAGCTCAGCTTTTATTCATTGGTATTTCCATGCATGGTTTTTCCAAGTTTTGCTCTTGTCGAACAACAGCACTTTTTATGTTGAGTCCACCTCCCCCCCCCCCCTCCCCATTTTACGTAAGCAATGAGTATTGTAACAGATGACTGTCAGGTGGCTCTTATTGCATTGATCCTTCACACATAAAAGAGCTGTGAATGACTAGTCTTGGTTTAGTCTTTGCTTTTGCCTTGGAAGTCTGTTTTGGAGTCAGTCGGTGTAAATAAACATGAAGACCAGAGAACTATCTATGAAAGAAAACCAAACAATTTGGAAGCTGAAAAAACGGAACAATTCAATTCGAACCATAGAACCATTGGGCATAGAAAATACAACTATTTGGAATATTTTGAAAAAGAAAGAAACCATGAGTGTACTCAGCAATAGATAACGGCCAGGTCGGCCTAGGAGAATAACTGCAGTTGATGACAGAAAAATCATCAGAGCTGTGAAGAAAAACGCAAAAATAAGTACAGATACATTCAGAGTACACGGACCCAATTCCAAATAAATAAATAACATCCTCCAGCGCGGCATTGCCGGGGCACCTCACTATGTGTACCTCAAAGATGAGAGCTTCAAACAAACTTCCCAGACATCCCATTTCTGGGTAGGTCTAGTATTTCAGTATATTTTTACATGGAAGGTGGGGTGGTCCAATATGTAGAATGTGTTAAGAATAGCTTGATCACTGTGCTCGAGAAGATTAGATTCTTCACTTGTAACAGGGACCTGGCAGAGGTATGTTGTATTGTAAAACGTGCAGTGAGACTGATTTTAAATCACAGGGAAGTTTAGAGTAAGTTGTGTGTTACACCTTTTGTATGTGTTACACCTGAGGCTAAGTGTGAGACTTGTGGCACATGAAACAAAGGAACTTGAAAAGTGTACACACTTGTGGTATGAGAAAAACATGGGCTTGTTTGAGCAAGGACTGCAGGCCACATTGGTACCATGACCTGTGGACTCCTGGAGAGGGGTGGAATACTTTTGTGGAGATGCCACCGCCAGACGACAAGACAGCCAATCACGGGGCCAGCTACTTGAATTTGCTTGATCAGTGCTAGAAGGTAGGCTCAGAGGATTTAAAAGCAATGTACATTAGGGTGGTTCTTAAAAATGAAAGTTAGAAAAGGCATGCTCCTAACACTTAAAAAAATTTGTATGTATGAAAAAACCCTTGTGGTGAAATTTTAAGCCATTTGGACTAAATTTAGGGGTTGCACACAGAGTTTGTAATTTTACATATTTGGCTCACATAAATGTTTGGAGTTGATTATATTTATTCTCCACTGCTACGCTTGTGATTTTGATCATTACAGTTGACCTATGACCTTGCTATGTACTGCACATTTTGAAGTTGTTTTCAAGTTAATTGAATACAGTACAGCTGTACTCTGGTGTATGCAGTTGCTCTCATTGAAGAGTACAATAGTCTCCTGACAAGGAATGAACAGCAAAACCAGTATCTGCTTCAAGTTGTGACAGAACATCGCAAGAGGTTTCCCGATTGCAGGAAATCAACGCTTGTCGGGCAACAATGAGTGGCTGGCAACCATGAGTCACTGTGCAACCCCTAAAACTTGATGTATTCAAAAACTATTTCACAGGCAGAAGTTTTACCTCGATACGAAAAAAATTAAAGGTTAGGAGTAGAACAATTAAAAAAAATTTTTGGCCTCATATTGCTGAGAATCACCCAAATGTACATGCATGTGCGGGGCTTCAACCAGAACTGATACCAGCTCTCTCTCTCTCTCGCTCTCTCCCCTCTCTGCTGTGTCACTCTTCTTATGCAATTCATGGAGGCCATCTTCCTGCCATAGTTTCTCTCTTCTCTGGTGCTGTACCGCACCAACTTGCACGGTGTCATCGTGGTGTACCCCAAGACCAGCTCATGCCTGCCTAAGTCCTCCCCTATTTCCCCCTGAGTTAAACAAGCTTGGTACAGCCAGACCCAGACATTTGTGGTCCTAACATTTGCAGACTCCACGTATTCGCGGTTCATAACATGTGACATGCTTCTACATTTGTGGCCCTGTGCCCTGTGTATTTGTGTTTTTTCACGGGCGCAAAAATATATTTTTGATATATATATACTGTGAGTGATTATTTAACTATACTGTACATCTGTTGTTTAGTTTAAAGTCTTGTGATTCCTTTATATTAGTATGATTCTACTTGCTTCTTCGTCTGTTTACTGTGATACTGTTTAAAATACTTTTTAGTCAATGTAATATAATGCTTTATTGGTAAGACAAAGGCCACTAGGTGTGTTCTCGCGAGATCACAGTTGATCCCGTCAGAGTGGGAATTGAATATGGTCAATCACAAACATGGACCTGGAACTTAACATTACATTACAGTCCGCAAACGATTAATGTGTGCTTCCCAAAGTGTCTTGATCCCGAAAATAGTTTGCTCGGAGTTTAAGCTTGAAGGAAGATATGGTATTCTATATTATCTTACCAAGAAAGACTGAGTTTTAAATTGCACAATTTTAAAAGTGGTGGTGTCACAGTCCTTGTGTTAGAATTGTATTTTATATCCAAAATAAAAGTTCATTTTTACTTATGTACCAGGAACCAGGTGCGCTGATCGTCTAATAAATTAGAATCATCTATATATATAAAACTGTGTGTGTGTGGGTGTGTGTGTGTGTGTGTGTGTGTGTGTGTGTGTGTAATGTTACCGATAGACTCCGAAACGGAGAGGCTCACGTGCTTGATATTTGGCATAGACATGGCCATTGAGCCTGGGACGAACATGGCCGAGACCATATTTGACGAGATCCATATTTTTTATTCATATTTACCTCAGCGCATTTCAGCGAAGTACCCGCTAATCTCAGCCGGTGCCAGAACAGCTCGCTGATTCGCTCAGAGCGATCACGTGATGTTCCATCCCGTCACACGTTTGCACGTAATTCAGGGCGAAAAGCGATTGCGTTTTTCACCTTTATGCGATCGTGTTTTGTGTCGATTTTGTGCGATATGAATTACATTTTAATTCATATTTCGTGTTTTCGAATACGAAGGATTTCCCCTTTCCCCTTTCGATTTTGAATACGAATCGAATACGAGCTTGAGTCGAGAGGGCGAATGTACGGGTTGGGAATGTACGGGTCTCCCTTCCCCCGCCCGGCAACGCCAGTACTGGAGGGCGTGGGTCACAGGATCGGTGAGTCTCCAAAATCCGATTCGTGCTCTTGCGAAGATGCAGGACGATGTCGCGATTGTTGTGCTGCTCTCCGACCATGAGAACTGCAACGTCATTGATGACTGGCCCTCCCCTTCCCTCCCCCTTCCCCTCCCCTTCCCTCCCCCTTCCCCTCCCCTTCCCTCCCCCTTCCCTCCCCCTTCCCTCCCCCTTCCCCCTCCCCCGTCCGTCCTCCCCCTCCCTTCCCCCTCCGTCCTCCCCCTCCACCCTACCCCCTCCCCTTCTCCCCTTCTCCCCTCCCCCCTCCCCCTCCCCCTCCCTTTTCCCCCTCCCCCTCCCCCTCCCTTTTCCCCCTCCCCCTCCCTTTTCCCCCTCCCCCTCCCTTTTCCCCATCCCTTTTCCCCATCCCTTTTCCCCCTCCCTTTTCCCCCTCCCTTTTCCCCCTCCCTTTTCCCCCTCCCCCTCCCTTTTCCCCCTCCCCCTCCCTTTTCCCCCTCCCCCTCCCTTTTCCCCCTCCCCCTCCCTTTTCCCCCTCCCCCTCCCTTTTCCCCCTCCCCCTCCCTTTTCTCCCTCCCCCTCCCTTTTCCCCCTCCCCCTCCCTTTTCCCCCTCCCCCTCCCTTTTCCCCCTCCCCCTCCCTTTTCCCCCTCCCCCTCCCTTTTCCCCCTCCCCCTCCATTTCCCCCCTCCCCCTCCCTTTCCCCCCTCCCCCTCCATTTCCCCCCTCCCCCTCCCTTTTCCCCCTCCCCCTCCCTTTTCCCCCTCCCCCTCCCTTTTCCCCCTCCCCCTCCCTTTTCCCCCTCCCCCTCCCTTTTCCCCCTCCCCCTCCCTTTTCCCCCTCCCCCTCCCTTTTCCCCCTCCCCCTCCCTTTTCCCCCTCCCCCTCCCCCCTCTCACCCCCCCTCGCCCTCCCCCTTCCCTCCTCTTCTCCCCTCCCCCACGTTCCCCTCTCCTCCCCTCCCCCCTCCCCTCCCCTCCCCTCCCCCGCCCGGCAATGCCGGGTACTTCTGCTAGTATTCTAATAAATAAGAAACGTATTCCCGCCTTCGTGTGCGCCCGGACCAACCGCAAGTTTTGGCATGTATTTGAATGGTCCTTTGGGGAACATCAAATTGTAAGTATGTCCCGTTATTGGAGCACGGATGTGTGTGTCATGCATAAAGACTATCCACGAACATCAAAGACCCTAGGCGTGATGGTTGACCAGTTAACCCGACGATATTCTTTGTCCAAGATGTACAGAGTAGTCTGAACGTCACTTTATCCTAGTCCGGGAGCGAAGCCAACAAATTTGGTTTTACCCTAAATTCGGCCTCCCTCTAGTTTCTTGGTTTTATTTGCAGGATATATCCTTCCGACACAAGAATTAGGACAGTGTAGAGAATTTCGAGCCTGCGAATACATCTAATTTGACCAAAACGTGACCTTCGTCGAAGTGACCATTTCTGTGGACACGCTCGACTGCTCCTTAATTGATACCATAATTATTTCATACTTGTTCTGGTAATTTTTCCTTCTTGTTGGACTTTTTGGGAAGCAAAATCCAATTGGAAATTTGGATATTGTGCATGTCTTGGGCATATAAAATAATTATACAAGCTAACAGGGTACCATCCCAAAATCAGACCGATTTAGAAACAAAAAATCAAGGCTATTAACGATGACGTCATTACTGCCATAATTATGACGTCATAATTCTACAGGGACAACGCTTAGTCTGATCAGTTTGAAATGTATTGGGTGTGATCTATGCAACAATTATATTAGATAATATAAATTTATGATGTCATCGCTCACGTGGTCTGGTAGCCATATTGGATCAAAGAAAAATAAAATGTTCAAAAATAGAAGAGTTGGCTCACACCAAGTTGACTGCGCAGGGTAAGTATTCTATGAATACCATTCAGATTTTAATGTGTTCATCTTGATTCTGCTGTTATTAATTAATCCACAGATATTTATTTATTGACATCTAATCAATTATTTATGGTCTAGTGTGTGTGTAACTGGATGCGTCCATAATTACATATTGGTAAAGTGTTACAAATTGAGCCGATTTATGCACCAATTGCTTCTTAATTTTCTCATTTAACCGTTATGGGCATGCAGTTCTTGATTAATCCAGAAAATTTATCTATACTTACATTATTGTGATTGCTTTATCTTCTCTACTGTCCTTTTTCCGTCAATTACCTCTTATCTTTACAACTGCCTCAAAACTGAAGCTCTTGTGTTTACAGCAGCCATAAAGTTGAATGAGTTGGGGACAACCAGTAGCGATTTATCATGTCACTCCTGTGCATCCATCCTTACATTACACCTCCACATGGTTTCCCCAAAATAGGGGGCTTCACACTTTCCACAAGTTAATAAATTATATGCTTGAGGTTTTTACTTGCAATTATCTGATGTTGCTCTTAATTTACGATCCAGCTGTTACTGTCCAATTATATCGTTAATGGTAAAATAGGACACGTTATACAATATTACTAATTTCACATACTAGTGAGATACCCGTGCTATGCACGGGTGGGAGGCCGGAAGCAAACATGCAATGCAGATGCGGCGAATGCTAAAGCATGAAACCAATAAATGCCACATTCCTGTAGCACCCTCAGTCGCACATCAGACATGGACAGCAGCTTCGTGAAGGACTTCCATGAAAAACGTACCTGTTCGCAAACAAACGGGTACATTCACGTATAGAAACATTGATCGTGGATCCGTGGCGAATCTGCATATAGCGATCCGCGAAGTTCACGTTTCGAAGGTAGAAACCATCACGGCATGTCGTCACTTACTTGAACTCGATATCTCTTTTTTCATTCCAAACAACATATCTCCAATCACAAATTAATCACAAAATAAACTTTTAACAACATTGTTAATGTTTCCTTCATTGTAAAAACTACCAAGTCAACAGTTAAAAGGATTTTGAGCCGATAGGTGTTATGGCCTTGGCAAGATCGATGGAGACAGCGATCTGTTGGCTTATACCCCGCCCAAATAGCTATGTGGAATTCTCTCATGTAGAGATTAAACTCACGTTGTTTGAACTTTGGCCGAGGTCATTATTTACTTTTAATGATGTTTATATATGAATCAAAAAGAAGATAATTGGTTTTGGGTCATCCTTTCCGCATATCTCGTGGGATTGTGAGTTGGCAAGACGACCGCGATGGCGGGGAGGGGGTTGGCATTCTCTCAAGCAGGGATTCAACCCATGTCCTTATAAAAGGTCTTTGTCTGTGGTCACCGAGTCCGATCGGTGCAGCCGTTTGTGCTGCACCTGGGAAAATAACGTTAGGCGGGAGTCCAAACCTGAAAATGCTGGGGGCCAAAGCTGAAATTGGAAAAACAATATACCTTATTGGCGCTGAGGAAGCGCCTTTAGCGATTGACTTCCAGCCAGTGTAACGCTAATTCCTGTCACAGGAATTCGGAGATCATATAAGTGGGCGTGGCAGTTCCTGATTGGTTCGTGTTGGGGAATGCCTTCTCGCTGCCGACGTGACGTAAATTCGCGCACGCGCACTGGTGATTGGCGCTGAGGAAGCGCCTTTAGCGATTGACTTCCAGCCAGTGTAACGCTAATTCCTGTCACAGGAATTCGGAGATCATATAAGTGGGCGTGGCAGTTCCTGATTGGTTCGTGTTGGGGAACGCCTTCTCGCTGCCGACGTGACGTAAATTCGCGCACGCGCACTGGTGAAGCTTACTCGGTCTTACTCGATCCCATATTACATGTACTTTCATTGCATACAAATTATACTTCCTCCTAGAAATTCCAAGCCCGAACCTCAGCGCAATCCAAGAGGATTCACTTGTTTTACTCCCGGACATCCCACGATTACCCGCCCAAAATATCGTTGCGATCGGTTCAGCCCTTTTTGCGGTACCTACAGACAGACGGACAGACAGACAGACAGACAGAGGGACGGACATTTGGTGAATTATAGTAAGATGCTGTACACTCGATTTGGAAATACAGTGGTACCTCGGCTTACGAGTGCCCCAACGTACGAGTTTTTCGGGATACGAGCCGTCGCTCGGGCGGTTTGTTGCTTTGGGATACGAGCCGAGATCCGATGTACGAGCTCAAAAAATTTATTTTTTTGAATTTTCCGGTTGTGGCTTCCGGTTCCGGTCACGCGGTTATCTTGCCGTGAAAGCATCTCTGCTTGGATATAAAACACGCAATCGTCGAAATACATGAGCGAGGAATCTCCTTGCTCCAGCCGGTGACGTCATCGGCGGGGATCCCCGCCTCCAGAGTGGCTGGTCACGTGACCGCCAAAGCGTGTCGCGCGTGCGGGTATAATGAGCTACACCTGTGGATCACGTGACCACGGAAGCACGCCTCGCTTGCGAGGCATGGCTTTCGGTTTGCGTTTTGCTTTATAAGGCGCGATAAATGGGCTTTTGAGTGTTAGCGGTTCATGGCGTTGACGGTTCATGGCGGTTCATGGCGGTTGACGGTTCATGACGGTTCATGACGGTTCATGGCGTTGACGGTCAAAAACCCATTACATCAATTTTACCAGGCACTGTACAGTAAGTACAGTGGACACCAAATGCACGGTGGAAGGCTAGAAGTAGAAGATCGTCCAAGACAAGTGAGAATAAGCCATACTTTGGAGGAGATGACGTCATTCGCTGGTCCGATAACCAAAGATGTGGTATAAAAAACCAGGTGAGCTAACAATGCAGCAATGAAGGAATTCGGCCAAGGCACCGGCACACAACGACCTACCTACATCGAAAGACTCAATGCCAATGGTGACAGAAGCCAAGACGGCCGGCTTAAACACCGCCGAAAGACCACGGTGTACCAACTTACGATGCAGAACATCTTGCACTTAATATGATGACAACAGGTGCCATCCTCTGACGTACCATTACAGGTACAGGTACAGTACACGTGAGCACAGAGCAAAAGTTCACTGAAACCGAGATTAAGAAAAAAGAAAAAACACCTCGTGGTCCGTGCTCGATATCCGAGTTTCAATCTTTTCAAACACATGATGCTCTCGGTCACGGTATCTCCTGCGAGCTGCTTCTCCTTCAACCACACAAACAACAACTTCTCCATATCTTCATGGATAGAGGTCCGGAGCTTTGAAATAATCGTAACGCCCTTGGCTGGCGTTATAGCCTTTATGGACTCCTTCTGCTTCAAAATCGTACATATCGTAGAAGGAGTACGATCGTACTGCTTCGCCAAGTCGACAACACGCACACCTCACCTGGCATGCTCTTCTCCTCTGCTTAATAAAACCAGTTTATTTCTTTACATTCTCTTGTATTATGTACAGTATATACGAGGTCGTGCTTGTTTATACATTATTTGTTATTTATAAAGTACATTTTTGTTATTTAAAAGCACCTAACAAAAAAAATTGGTGTTTTTTTTTTGAGGCTGGAACGGATTAATAGCATTTCAATGCATTTGAATGGGAAAATTTGCTTTGACTTACGAGCGATTTGGCTTACGAGCTCCGTCACGGAACGGATTAAACTCGTAAGCCGAGGTACCACTGTATTAACATTTAAAGCATTCTAATCTAACCTTGTGTAAGACAAATTGCAGATCCAAAGCTAAGTTGGACAGCCAAGTCACATCACTGTTAGGTCGATGTGACATCCGATCCTCGGGCTGTCAATGAGTGGATTACTCTAAATCCTTCAAATTTCTGTAGGTGACACTCATTCTCAATGTGATGAATAGTCTGATTTGGGTGGCCACAGTCGCATGCTGTGCTGTACATTTGTGGAGGTAGTGTGAGGTCCTTGCACAGAGAGTGTGGATCCTTTTGAGCGCGTACCACTGCTTTCAGCAGAGATCGAAACCTGGAGGCTCTTTAAAATAAAAAAATTTAAAAATTATTTAGTTATTTTTGAATGCAGAATCGAGGCTCGGAAGAGCAAACACATTGAACATTAAAACATGCACAGACACATAAAACATACAATGAAGGGAGCAGGAGACAAGAGGGGGAGAGAGAGGGAAGCACACATGCACAACAACAGAAGAGAACAGGGACGTCGGTAGATATGTGGAAGGGGGAGGGCTGGGGGAGGAGGGAGGGGTACACAGTATAAAGCAAATGAACACTACGAGGAATTTCAGGAAAGAAGTTGGGGATTGAAAGACGCGGATTTGGTGTGTTTAACGGGGGTAGAAAAGATCAAGGTTTTGGATCGGGGGAAGATAAGAGATGGTGGTGAACAGATGTTTTGAAGACCTGGAGGGAGGAGAGGGGTTGAAGAGAGTGAGGGAGTTTGTTCCAGAGGTGGGAGTGAAGAGGAATGAAAGAGTGAAGGTGAATGGCGAGTTTTGATTTTGGCAGTTTAACCATAAGAGGGTTGCTGGCAGATATTGTGCGTCTTGCAGGAATATTTGGGGGGCAGAGCACAGACAGAGCAGGGGGAGTAAGGCCAGAGAGGAGTAGAAGACAGAAAGTCATATCACTTACTCTTCTGTCATATCACTCAAGTTCTTTGTTGGCAATGTTGTTGTCCGTCCAGAGATTGCAACACTTGTCCTTTGTGTTAAACCCTGCATCACTCAAACATTTGCAGAGCTCCAGAAAAGTTTGCATGATTTGTGGCATATTTGGTAGATCCTGCTGGCTTTAATGAATTCGGGTGGGAGATGACAACCTTCCCATGGTCCACCCTACTATTGACTGTCATCACATCGACAACTGCAGCATTTAAAGCACCAGATTTTGGGGTGAGGGGGTCGCTCCATCCCACCAATCGACCTCCGTCCCTGGATAATTCCATGGGCGGAAGGATTGCTCAGCAACCATGGGCGGCACAGGTTGAGGTACGGATGCTCCTTCATGTAATACTTTTCATTGTAATCTAAAATGGCTCCTTGTTTCTGGCTAATTTGCATTTTTTTTATTCCATACATTAATTTTGATACATAATATACATATTCATGTAATTTAAGATTATTTCTATGTATATTTGTAAATTTTATGAAACACTTTTTGTAAACTTGAAAAATATCAGTCTTAGGACTGCCTTGTCCAGTGTTTGCCATTCTAAATAAACCGAAAATTATGATTAGGCAGTTTAATCTAGCAGGGTCCTCACACACAATCGTGTTACCTTACCCCCAAATTAATTACTCCAATTGGAGAACTGCGCTCTCGACTCCACACCCTCTAATTACATACGGCCGGGCAAAACAGTTGGTAAGAGTCGGCTACCTGATAAGTGAATTCATGTGGAACGTCTATTACATAAACTCTATGCCGAACCAATGAAGGAAAAGACAACCGGGAAGGTGTGAAGCAGTTTACCAACACAAAGCACATACTTAACTTATTCCAGAACACAAGACAGGTGTGCCACAATCATCTGGGAAAAGTAGAGGAAGAAACGAGAAATAAAAAGTTTGGGGTGTTGCATCAGCCCCTCGCTCACCCAACACAAGCAGGCAAGCTTGTGTTGGTCCAACTTGGATGTGTTATGGATTCGGCCCTAATGATTGTTGTTATGACTATTGTTGTTGGTTCGAAGTATTCTAGATAATATGCTTATTGTGACTTAAGGGAAAGGGTTGTTGTGGTTAAAAGATTTAAAAGCGCTCCTCGTAAAATGTGGCCGGAAATCCGGATCGAGACCGGAAGAGGTGGAGCGAAGAAAAAAGAGGCGGGAGGAGATGAAGGAGAGACGTGGTTGTTGAAGCTCCGGCCCGAGCGTTCAACGTACAGTGCGAGTGAACTTTGCGTCCTTGAAGGGAAGTTCGGGCGATAAGAAATATCGCCGGAATGCGTGGAGCCTGTGTCGTCGGGTATTCTCATTGAGGTTCCGGGCCTCAAAGCCCGGGTTGGAGTGAAAGCCTTCCGCATCTTCGCCACGTGAGCAACCTGCAGTGAACAGGTTTTTGTCGTGTCGGCTGGGCATTATTCCCCGGTGGTTTGCCGGGGACGGCGGGGCCAGAAAGGGGCACGTGAGAATTATACGGTGGCTCGCGGATTGAACTGCAACGTGTACGTCGGAGCGCGTCTTTGTGAGGTTCCTCCACCGCTGTTGCTGGGTGCTGAGCACGTGACCTCGGGGTCGTCTCGCTCGTCTACGCCTTAATTGACCATCGGGCCTTGACTCCCCGATCGCGGGAGCGCACAGAGACATTGGGACTTCGCCTTGGAGGGGTGCAGAGACATTGGGGGAGGTGCCGTGAGTGTGGGGTTAAGGGGCTTGACAAGGATATCATCGTAAGATTTGAAAGTAGGGGTGATTGCCCCCATGGTTGTATGGCTCTTTGTGTGTGATTTATACTATATTATTGTTTGTTTATAACCTGGTGTGGTTGCATTATTGATTTGCCTGTTTCATTTGCTGGTTCCATTGAGGGTCATTATTTGCTGGATTTCAAACAAGGATAACACAGCTTTCTGCCGGGGACCCTCTCGGGGTTCGGAGGTCCACCGAGACCAGAGGTAAGGGGGAGACCCCGTAACAGATGGAAGGAAGATAATGGGGTGGTGTGAGTGTGGTGTGTCGCATGTATGTGTGGTTGGAGCTGCTGCATCCCAGGATCATATACTGCTATCTGCTCTCAGCCATTTGGTCAGCACAAATGGTCTTGCCCTAGCACAACTCGTACTGGTAATGACTTCCAGGCAGTAATTTATAGGGGCAGAAACTCGTTCCTTCCTGATTGGTACATCAGACAGCTCGTACAGGCAATAAAGAAGGCGGGCAAGAAAGCAACTTGGAAGGCAGGCATTTTTAGGGTTTGTACCAGACAGACAGCTCTGGACCTTGGTGGTTACCGGCTTATATAAGGCTTCGATTGAGGTGTGGCAAAGGATGGTAGTTGCTCGCCCGTGTCGCATCTTCATTGGCCCGCTGGCACCGGGCAGCACCGCCCACTCGCTGTGCAGCGTCCGCATGTGGCCATTTAGCTTTCCCTCTAAGAGCGCAGAACTGGCAATGATTGTGGTGTTTCGTTGCATAATGCGTGTATGGTTTATACTGGGGGAAGGTGCAAGGGAAGAAGGATGGTAAAGAGGTTTAAAATGGATTAAATTTAGAAAGGTTTTTAAGCCAGTAGAGTTCGAGAGGTTATGGGTGGAAGGTTTTAAGGAAGCACAAGGAATAGAGATTTGGGAGCAAAGGGCTCAGGAATTGGGAAGGATGGACGGAAAGTGGAAATCGGAGGGTAAGATCCTGCTAAATACACACAACACATCTTCTCCATCGCATGTTACGAAGAGATGGGACCTGACAAAGCACACTTAATAAAATATTTAACCAAGGCTTTCTTGCATTGAACGCAACTCTGAGGTCCTTTATCCACAACCGCAACAATATTAGCAGTTCAAGGACGAGTAATGCGGTAATACCCACTCCCTGTAGGTGAAATATGGCATTATCAACCGGCAGCAGGGATCAGTGATTAAACCACGTGCCCTATTCCATGTTTGCAGGTGAAAGCCATCTCCCCACCATGGTGAGCAGGAGATTTGAGAGTTTTGTTTGTGTCCATGACCAGAACCCCAAGAATGTGTGCAAAAGCAGGTGGAATTGACGAAGCTGGTTTCCATTCTACAAGGTTCAGAGATGCATACAACACATTTTAGTATTTAATTGTGAATGTATATGGCACACTCCCTCTAGGAGAAATATGGCATAATTGTAAATGGTACCAATTTCACAACACGCTAAACAACTAGTAATAGACATCCGCAACCATCCTTGACCATGCTGTGGAACATCAATTGAAGCCCTCTTCCTTTTAAATTCGTTTTCTCCACCACTGCTTGAGTGATTGACACTAAACTTTCAACTTTGGAGTGCCTACCCATGGATAAATCTTTAACAAGGTTACATGATGATTGGATGAAAAATGCGGCTAGCGTTCAAAAAAAATCTGAAGGCATGCATTGCAGGATGTTTCACGTATTAGGAATAAATGGCTTCGACCTCGCTGCACTTTTTCTCTGTACTAAGTCGAGGCTCATACAAGAGCTAACACATAAAACATACCATAAAGGGAGCGGGAGACAAGAAGAGGTGAGAGGAAAGCACAACAACAGTTGTGAACAGGAACATTAGGAGATCTGTGGAAGAGAGAGGGCTGGGGTACACGGGATAAACAAGATGGACACGACGGAATTTCAGGAAAGAAAACGGAATTTGAAGGAGGTGGGTTCAGAGTGGATTAACGGGGGTAGAAAAGATAAAGGTTTTGGATGGGGAAGATATGAGATGGATGTGAGCAGCTGTTTTGAATACCTGGGGAGAAGAGTGGGATTGAAGAGAGTGTGGGAGTTTGTTCTGGAGGCGGGAAGAAAGAGGAACCTTAAAATAGTTGTTTAACTAAAGTAAGAACCTTAACTTGTAAGCAATTGATCGATTTTCTCACAGCCTGGATCATCAGCACATGAAAATGTTTTATTTCTCTTTAATGTTCCAAAAACAATGGTGTTGCACAAGTACTCAAATCAAACTGCAGCATCTATATAATAATAGCGTAAGGACTCGACTTGGTTATCCCTTTTACGCCGCACCCAGTGACCCGATGCCCACGGCACTAATGGATTTACGATCTACGAACCGCGCTCTTTGTTTATCACGTACAGACATACTCGAAAAATCTGAATTAGCCGACATTGGGGCCCAAAAGCATCCGATTAACTGCCGATACGACGCCATCTTACGACGCCATCGTATTGGCGTCTGCTGGGCGAAGCCAGCCGTCCGCTGATTGGACAGTCGAGTGGTGTGAACATGGGTGGTGTGAACCAAATGGTCTTTTTATTCCCTTGAACATTTTAAATTAGGATATATAAGGAAACGTCTTTATCGTCATTTTAATAAAGTTAAATGGAGTGACGTTGCGATACTCGGGGTGCGTTGCATAAATCCTCGTAACTCAGAGAGGTGTAGCAGGTGGCGAGACGTAAGGAAGCTAAAAGATAACGAGCTGAAACAGACGAACGATATGTCGATCCCTTTCTACACCGAACGGCAATAAAAGTATGAGAGCGGGAAGGCATGGCCTGAGCACTTCGAGCAAAGAGGACTGATTGGACTTAACTTAAAGAGAAAAAATTGGAGCTTAACGGAAGAAGAAGATCCCATGAGCGCTCCCCTATGCCATCCATAATGGTACACTCTATCCATACACCACATCCTCCCTTCCGTGGATGTTCCACGGGTTTCACGTCTTTATCGTCATTTTAATAAAGTTAAATGGAGTGACGTTGCGATACTCGGGGTGCGTTGCATAAATCCTCGTAACTCAGAGAGGTGTAGCAGGTGGCGAGACGTAAGGAAGCTTAAAGATAACGAGCTGAAAACAGACGAACGATATGTCAATCTCTTTCTACACCGAACGGAAATAAAAGTATGAGAGCGGGCAGGCATGGCCTGAGCACTTCGAGCAGAGAGGACTGATTGGACTTAACTTAAAGAGAAAAAATTGGAGCTTAACGGAAGAAGAAGATCCCATGAGCGCTCCCCTATGCCATCCATAATGGTACACTCTATCCATACACCACATCCTCCCTTCCGTGGATGTTCCACGGGTTTCACGTCTTTATCGTCATTTTAATAAAGTTAAATGGAGTGACGTTGCGATACTCGGGGTGCGTTGCATAAATCCTCGTAACTCAGAGAGGTGTAGCAGGTGGCGAGACGTAAGGAAGCTTAAAGATAACGAGCTGAAAACAGACGAACGATATGTCAATCTCTTTCTACACCGAACGGAAATAAAAGTATGAGAGCGGGCAGGCATGGCCTGAGCACTTCGAGCAGAGAGGACTGATTGGACTTAACTTAAAGAGAAAAAATTGGAGCTTAACGGAAGAAGAAGATCCCATGAGCGCTCCCCTATGCCATCCATAATGGTACACTCTATCCATACACCACATCCTCCCTTCCGTGGATGTTCCACAGGTTTCGGCTAGTCTATATAATAATAGCGTAAGGACTCGACTTTGTTATCCCTTTTACGCCGCACCCAGTGACCCGATGCCCACGGCACTATTGGATTTACGATCTACGAACCGCACTCTTTGTTTATCACGTACAGCCATACTCGAAAAATCTGAATTAGCCGACGTTGGGGCCCAAAAGCATCCAATTAACTGCCGATACGACGCCATCTTACGACGCCATCGTATTGGCGTCTGCTGGGCGAAGGCGAAGCAAGCCGTCCGCTGATTGGACAGGCGAAGGCGAAAGCAAGCCGTCCACTGAGTGGACAATCCAGAGCATGCATTTGTGCCAGTGTCGGCGATCGTTGTTCATATACGCACTCTTCATTCTCATCTTTCTTCCTAACTCTTACTCGGACAAGCAAATCCCCTATGCCATCCATAATGGTACACTCTATCCATACACCACATCCTCCCTTCCGTGGATGTTCCACGGGTTTCGGCTAGTGTGTAGTATTCACTCTGGTTTTGAAATCAAGTCCCCAAAAGCAAATACTTTCAAAAAGAGTACCGTTAGGAAAACCGCTTTGTGGTAAAGCCTCAAACATGCAGTTGTGATTAAAAACAAAATCATTTGGTGTCAAGTTCTCATTGGCCATAAAGAGTCCGTTGACAAATTGCTCATCCTTGGCAAAGTCAAAAGTGTTAATCTTGTTCGTTTTCAACTGCCAAAAAAGTCTGGTGTTGGCTTACTGCCAAAGTGGTTGACTTGGGATCTTGGAGTCTTGAGTTTGAGCCACCATAGTGCCGTTGAAATACCCCCAGGTGGGTTGACTCAGCCTGTCATCCTTCCGAGGTCGGCAAAATAACTACCACCTTACTGGGAATGGGGGCACTGCATCAGAGGCACAGCCGCACCCCAGAGGCTGATGCAGCCAGGGAGCAACAGGCTGCGAACAAACCATTCGCACATGCTGAAGGTTCCTGAGCAAACTGACGCCAGATCAATCAGGCAATCTGCAGCCAGTCTAATCTAGTGTTAATCATGGCCACTCAATATTTACCCAGATGTGACCTGCCTATTATTACAGGGAGTTTTCACTCCACATGTTATCTGAACAAGATGCCCACACTTCAGCGAATTGGCAGTTTTTTGTTTTTTTTCAGAGCCGTTTAATTTCTAAATGATACTCAGCAATATAATATTTGCCAAATTACTATTTCATATATATATATCTTTGTAGACTCAGAAGAAGACCTTTGTTGGTCGAAAGCTTATCGAAATAAAGATCGAAGTCCTGAAGCTACGTCCACGTCTGATTTAATCTCCCGATTATTTATTCAATGCAAATGAGACGCCCTGCTCGTACTGTGGAGTTTCTACTATTTCTCACAGTTTTATATATATATATATATATATATATATATATATATATTTATATATATATATATACATATATATATATATATATATACATACATACATATATATACATATATATATATATATATACATACATACATATATATACATATATACACATATATACATATATACATATATATATACATATATACATACATATATACATATATACATATATATACATACATACATACATACATAGTCGTGGCCAAAAATATTGGCACCCTTGCACTTTTTTCAAATAACTAATAATGTTCTCTAAAACTAAGTTAAAATTGACAAAAGTATTTGGTCTCCACAATTCTTTTTTCACTGTTAATATTACAGAACCTTTGTTTTTGATTCAGAACTTAATATATCCTTTTAAATCAGAAAATAAAAAGAAATGGCATTGACAATATTATTGACACCGGAGACTTAATATTTGGTAACACGGCCTTTGGACAAAATAACTACAGTCAAGCGCTTCCTATAGCCATGAATAAGCTTCCTACACCTCTCTGCTGGCAGTGCAGCCCACTCTTCTTGTGCAAACTGCTCCAGTTCTCCAAGATTTGAAGGATGCATTCTCCCAACTGCTGTTTTCAGATCTCCCCACAGGTGTTCAATGGGATTTAGATCTGGACACATTGCTGGCCACTTCAGGACAGTCCAGCGTTTTGTCTTGAACCATTCCTGGGTGCTTTTGGAAGTGTTTTGGGGTCATTGTCCTGCTGCAACACCCATGACCTTCGATGGAGACCCAGCTTTCTGACACGAGGTTGAACATTGCACTCCATAATACCTTCGTTGGTAATCTCCTGATTTCATGATGCCATGCACACATTCAAAGCACCCAGTGCCAGAAGCAGCACAGCAACCCCAAAACATCACCGAATCTCCTCCATGTTTGACTATAGGGAAGGTGTTCTTTTCTTTGAAGGCTTCATATTGTTTTCTGTAAACATATAAACAATGTGCTTTACCAAAAAGCTCTAATTTGGTCTTATCTGTCCACAGGACATTCTCTCAGAAGAATTTTGGTTTGTTCAGGTGTGTTCTGGCAAACTGCAGTCTGCCTTTCTTATGTCTCTTTCAACAGTGGGTTCCTCCTGGGTCTCCTAGCATAGAACCCGCTTTTATTGAGTTGGCAATGGATGATGCGAGTTGAAACTGTCGTGCTTTGTGTCTGAAGGTCAACTTGAATCTGTTTGGCAGTTGATCGAGGTGCTTTCACCACCATTCGAACAATCCTTCGCTGCAATCTTCGATCAAGTTTCCTCTTGCAGCCACGTCCATGGAGGTTGGCTACAGTGCCATGGGCCTTAAACTTCCTGATAACATTGCGTACGGTGGACACAGGAACGTCAATGTCTCTGGAGATGGACTTCTCGCTTTGAGATTGTCCATGCTTGGCTACAATCTTGTCTGACCTCAGACAATTCTCTTGTTTTCTTTCTTTTCTCCATGCTCATTGCGGTACACACAGTGACACAAAACAGCAGAATGACGCCTTTTCTCTTTTCAAACTGGTTTAATGAGTGATTTTTATATTGCAGGCACCTGAAACTCACCACAGGTGAGCTCACTTACAAAATAAAGGAGAATCACTTGCTTGAAATCTAATTATTTCCAGCAACTTCTAAAAGGTGCCAATAATATTGTCTGGGCCATTTTAGGATTTGTGTGTGGAATACGCTAAGATTTAGTAGTTTTTCAGCTTTTTACGGCGTAGCTCATCTGGCAGAGCCGTCTGGAACAGTGTTTGTCCATCTGTATGTATGTATGTCCCCTCAAACGTATACCAATCAGAGCTGAGGATCTGGTCACGTGACAGGGTGATGTGATTACGTCCGATGTCATTACGGTGTACGGTGGCTGACTCTCCACACACCGCCATTTTAATTCCAATGTTGTTCAGGCCGAACATATCGTCGAACCTGTCATATATCACAATCGTCATGCTCTACCTTTGTTTTTAATTCAGTGTGAAACACAAACATTTGGACAAATTAAGCCCAGGTTCATTAATAGTCATGTATCGTTTCAGTAGTATCGTTTTCATCTATCTATAATTCCAGTAATCTCTGTGTGTATGTGTGTGTGTCTGTGTGTCTGTGTGTCGTTTGTCTGTGACCGCTGTTTCTCGACAACCACGGGTCCGATATACTTGAAACTTGCCAGGTATATTGCTGGGGACCCGAGGATGTGCCTTTTCAAGGTTTCATATTAATCGGAGAAGTAGTTACCGAGCTATGGCGATTTATTTACCAAACTCCGCAAGCCGTTCGCTTTGGCTTTGCGAATGGACCAAACCATTTCATGTAAATAGAGGGGGGGATTGTCACCGTACTCGCAAGCCGTTCGCTTTGGCTTTGCGAATGGACCAAACCATTTCATGTAAATAGAGGGGGGGGGATATAATTTTAGATATATATATAGTACGGGCATGCCCTAGTAATAATAAAGTAAATATAACCATAACAAGTATGTAATGTAAATTAATATATATAAATAATAATCCCAATGTGGTGAATGGAAAGTTGATGGATTAAAGCGGTGTAAAAGCGGTAATAAGGAATTCACCTTGGTTTATTTAAAATATATAATTTTCGTAATAAGCCAAAAATTATACTGCTGTCGCACCTTCATGCCACGTGGTGATCATAACTACCAAGTTTGGTTAATTTATGCACAACCGTTTAGGAGAGATAACAGCCACCCAGACGGACTACAATATCCCCCTTTGCCCCACGTTTAAAAATAAAAATAACGTGTGAATAATAACATCGAACACTAAACATATCCCTTCCCAGTGGACACAAACTTCCACACCAATTTCAGGCCTAAAGTCAACACACCGATTAAAAACAGAAACTCACTCAAACAGATTAACCCACATTCCGCAAACACCACAAGATATAAAACATCGACACATCAAACGATACCATCACCAACATGATAAACATTCCAACCAATAACTGGGAAAAGTTCGCAAATGAGACCATTTACAAATCGGAAAGTTACTGGCATTTACACATCCAAAAATATCCCTGAACCCTCCCATGAAGAGCTACTCAAACCTGCTAGAACAGATTAAAGTTTAGTAATCAATGAAGAGCAATGGAACAAACTAATAATTAATCAATCATGCAGTCAGAATTCAGAAAAAGAAAGAAAAAAAACCCTCGACCCAACTACAAGTTCAAACAGAAATTAAAAACTTCAGCAATTCCAAAGACACATGACCAGACCTAATACCCAAATTAATCTTCCAGCCACAATAGCCAGGTTTGGCACAGAGCTTCATATTGTACACAGATGGGATTATTCAAAGCTCACACACCAGTTTATGGCCACGATGTGACCAAAGGGATTTCACTTTATACTTTTCCTTTTGAGCTCAAAGTTTAACACACAAGACGTTCACAATATGAAGCTTTGTGCCAAATTTCGATGTTGTATCGACAAACACAAACACCAATCCTTGATAGAGAAATATCCCAAACACCCCGACTCCTGACACAGAATCAATCCTCGATAGAGAAATATCCCAAATATCCCTACTCCTGACACAGAATCAATCCTCGTTAGAGAAATATCCTAAACATCCCTACTCCTGACACAGAATCAATCCTCGTCAGAGAAATATCCCTAACACCACTACTCCTGACACAGAATCAATCCTCGTCAGAGAAATATCCCAAACACCACTACTCCTGACACAGAATCAATCCTCGATAGAGAAATATCCCAAATATCCCTACTCCTGACACAGAATCAATCCTCGTTAGAGAAATATCCTAAACATCCCTACTCCTGACACAGAATCAATCCTCGATAGAGAAATATCCCTAACACCACTACTCCTGACACAGAATCAATCCTCGTCAGAGAAATATCCCAAACACCACTACTCCTGACACAGAATCAATCCTCGATAGAGAAATATCCCAAATATCCCTACTCCTGACACAGAATCAATCCTCGTTAGAGAAATATCCTAAACATCCCTACTCCTGACACAGAATCAATCCTCGTTAGAGAAATATCCTAAACATCCCTACTCCTGACACAGAATCAATCCTCGATAGAGAAATATCCCTAACACCACTACTCCTGACACAGAATCAATCCTCGTCAGAGAAATATCCCAAACACCACTACTCCTGACACAGAATCAATCCTCGATAGAGAAATATCCCAAATATCCCTACTCCTGACACAGAATCAATCCTCGTTAGAGAAATATCCTAAACATCCCTACTCCTGACACAGAATCAATCCTCGTTAGAGAAATATCCCAAACATCCCTACTCCTGACACAGAATCAATCCTCGATAGAGAAATATCCCAAATATCCCTACTCCTGACACAGAATCAATCCTCGTTAGAGAAATATCCTAAACATCCCTACTCCTGACACAGAATCAATCCTCGATAGAGAAATATCCCTAACACCACTACTCCTGACACAGAATCAATCCTCATTAGAGAAATATCCCAAACATCCCTACTCCTGACACAGAATCAATCCTCGATAGAGAAATATCCCTAACACCACTACTCCTGACACAGAATCAATCCTCGTCAGAGAAATATCCCAAACACCACTACTCCTGACACAGAATCAATCCTCGTCAGAGAAATATCCCAAACATCCCTACTCCTGACAGAATCAATCCTCGTTAGAGAAATATCCCAAACATCCCTACTCCTGACACAGAATCAATCCTCGTCAGAGAAATATCCCAAACACCACTACTCCTGACACAGATTCAATCCTCGTCAGAGAAATATCCCAAACACCACTACTCCTGACACAGAATCAATCCTCGTCAGAGAAATATCCCAAACATCCCTACTCCTGACACAGAATCAATCCTCGTTAGAGAAATATCCCAAACATCCCTACTCCTGACACAGAATCAATCCTCGTTAGAGAAATATCCCAAACATCCCTACTCCTGACACAGAATCAATCCTCGTCAGAGAAATATCCCAAACATCCCTACTCCTGACACAGAATCAATCCTCGTTAGAGAAATATCCCAAACATCCCTACTCCTGACACAGAATCAATCCTCGTTAGAGAAATATCCTAAACATCCCTACTCCTGACACAGAATCAATCCTCGTTAGAGAAATATCCCAAACATCCCTACTCCTGACACAGAATCAATCCTCGTGAGAGAAATATCCCAAACATCCCTGCTCCTGACACAGATTTCAATCCTCATTAGAGAAATATCCGAAACATCCCTACTCCTGACACAGAATCAATCCTCGACAGAGAAATATCCTAAACATCCCTACTCCTGACAGAATCAGTCCTCGATAGAGAAATATCCTAACACCACTACTCCTGACACAGAATCAGTCCTCATTAGAGAAATATCCTAAACATCCTTACTCCTGACACAGAATCAATCCTCGTTAGAGAAATATCCGAAACATCCCTACTCCTGACACAGAATCAATCCTCGATAGAGAAATATCCCAAACATCCCTACTCCTGACACAGAATCAATCCTCGTAAGAGAAATATCCTAAACATCCCTACTCCTGACACAGAATCAATCCTCGTTAGAGAAATATCCGAAACATCCCTACTCCTGACACAGAATCAATCCTCGTTAGAGAAATATCCTAAACATCCCTACTCCTGACACAGAATCAATCCTCGTTAGAGAAATATCCTAAACATCCCTACTCCTGACACAGAATCAATCATCGTAAGAGAAATATCCTAAACATCCCTACTCCTGACACAGAATCAATCCTCGTTAGAGAAATATCCTAAACATCCCTACTCCTGACACAGAATCAATCCTCGATAGAGAAATATCCCAAACATCCCTACTCCTGACACAGAATCAATCCTCGATAGAGAAATATCCCAAACATCCCTACTCCTGACACAGAATCAATCCTCGTAAGAGAAATATCCAAAACATCCCTACTCCTGACACAGAATCAATCCTCGTTAGAGAAATATCCTAAACATCCCTACTCCTGACACAGAATCAATCCTCGTTAGAGAAATATCCGAAACATCCCTACTCCTGACACAGAATCAATCCTCGATAGAGAAATATCCCAAACATCCCTACTCCTGACACAGAATCAATCCTCGATAGAGAAATATCCCAAACATCCCTACTCCTGACACAGAATCAATCCTCGTTAGAGAAATATCCGAAACATCCCTACTCCTGACACAGAATCAATCCTCGTTAGAGAAATATCCTAAACATCCCTACTCCTGACACAGAATCAATCCTCGTGAGAGAAATATCCTAAACATCCCTACTCCTGACACAGAATCAATCCTCGTTAGAGAAATATCCCAAACATCCCTACTCCTGACACAGAATCAATCCTCGTTAGAGAAATATCCTAAACATCCCTACTCCTGACACAGAATCAATCCTCGTTAGAGAAATATCCTAAACATCCCTACTCCTGACACAGAATCAATCCTCGTTAGAGAAATATCCTAAACATCCCTACTCCTGACAGAATCAATCCTCGTTAGAGAAATATCCTAAACATCCCTACTCCTGACACGGAATCAATCCTCGTTAGAGAAATATCCTAAACATCCCTACTCCTGACACAGAATCAATCCTCATTAGAGAAATATCCCAAACAACCCTACTCCTGACAAAGAATCAATCCTCGTTAGAGAAATATCCTAAACATCCCTACTCCTGACACAATCAATCCTCGTTAGAGAAATATCCCAAACATCCCTACTCCTGACACAGAATCAATCCACGTTAGAGAAATATCCTAAACATCCCTACTCCTGACACAGAATCAATCCTCGTTAGAGAAATATCCCAAACATCCCTACTCCTGACACAGAATCAATCCTCGATAGAGAAATATCCGAAACATCCCTACTCCTGACACAGAATCAGTCCTCGTTAGAGAAATATCCCAAACATCCCTACTCCTGACACAATCAATCCTCGATAGAGAAATATCCCAAACATCCCTACTCCTGACACAGAATCAATCCACGTTAGAGAAATATCCTAAACATCCCTACTCCTGACACAGAATCAATCCTCGTTAGAGAAATATCCCAAACATCCCTACTCCTGACACAGAATCAATCCTCGATGGAGAAATATCCGAAACATCCCTACTCCTGACACAGAATCAATCCTCGATAGAGAAATATCCTAAACATCCCTACTCCTGACACAGAATCAATCCTCGTTAGAGAAATATCCTAAACATCCCTACTCCTGACACAGAATCAATCCTCGTTAGAGAAATATCCCAAACATCCCTACTCCTGACACAGAATCAATACTCGATAGAGAAATATCCTAAACATCCCTACTCCTGACACAGAATCAATCCTCATTAGAGAAATATCCCAAACATCCCTACTCCTGACACAGAATCAATCCTCATCAGAGAAATATCCCAAACAACCCTACTCCTGACACAGAATCAATCCTCGTTAGAGAAATATCCCAAACATCCCTACTCCTGACACAGAATCAATCCTCGTTAAAGAAATATCCTAAACATCCCTACTCCTGACACAGAATCAATCCTCGTTAGAGAAATATCCTAAACATCCCTACTCCTGACACAGAATCAATCCTCGATAGAGAAATATCCCAAACATCCCTACTCCTGACACAATCAATCCTCGTTAGAGAAATATCCCAAACATCCCTACTCCTGACACAGAATCAATCCTCGTTAGAGAAATATCCTAAACAACCCTACTCCTGACACAATCAATCCTCGTTAGAGAAATATCCCAAACATCCCTACTCCTGACACAGAATCAATCCTCGTTAGAGAAATATCCTAAACATCCCTACTCCTGACACAGAATCAATCCTCGTTAGAGAAATATCCCAAACATCCCTACTCCTGACACAGAATCAATCCTCGTTAGAGAAATATCCTAAACATCCCTACTCCTGACACAGAATCAATCCTCGTTAGAGAAATATCCGAAACATCCCTACTCCTGACACAGAATCAATCCTCGTTAGAGAAATATCCTAAACATCCCTACTCCTGACACAGAATCAATCCTCGTTAGAGAAATATCCTAAACATCCCTACTCCTGACACAGAATCAATCATCGTAAGAGAAATATCCTAAACATCCCTACTCCTGACACAGAATCAATCCTCGATAGAGAAATATCCCAAACATCCCTACTCCTGACACAGAATCAATCCTCGTAAGAGAAATATCCTAAACATCCCTACTCCTGACACAGAATCAATCCTCGTAAGAGAAATATCCTAAACATCCCTACTCCTGACACAGAATCAATCCTCGTTAGAGAAATATCCTAAACATCCCTACTCCTGACACAGAATCAATCCTCGTTAGAGAAATATCCTAAACATCCCTACTCCTGACACAGAATCAATCCTCGTTAGAGAAATATCCGAAACATCCCTACTCCTGACACAGAATCAATCCTCGATAGAGAAATATCCCAAACATCCCTACTCCTGACACAGAATCAATCCTCGTTAGAGAAATATCCGAAACATCCCTACTCCTGACACAGAATCAATCCTCGTTAGAGAAATATCCTAAACATCCCTACTCCTGACACAGAATCAATCCTCGTGAGAGAAATACCCTAAACATCCCTACTCCTGACACAGAATCAATCCTCGTTAGAGAAATATCCCAAACATCCCTACTCCTGACACAGAATCAATCCTCGTTAGAGAAATATCCTAAACATCCCTACTCCTGACACAGAATCAATCCTCGTTAGAGAAATATCCTAAACATCCCTACTCCTGACACAGAATCAATCCTCGTTAGAGAAATATCCTAAACATCCCTACTCCTGACAGAATCAATCCTCGTTAGAGAAATATCCTAAACATCCCTACTCCTGACACGGAATCAATCCTCGTTAGAGAAATATCCTAAACATCCCTACTCCTGACACAGAATCAATCCTCATTAGAGAAATATCCCAAACAACCCTACTCCTGACAAAGAATCAATCCTCGTTAGAGAAATATCCTAAACATCCCTACTCCTGACACAGAATCAATCCTCGTTAGAGAAATATCCCAAACATCCCTACTCCTGACACAGAATCAATCCTCGATGGAGAAATATCCGAAACATCCCTACTCCTGACACAGAATCAATCCTCGATAGAGAAATATCCTAAACATCCCTACTCCTGACACAGAATCAATCCTCGTTAGAGAAATATCCTAAACATCCCTACTCCTGACACAGAATCAATCCTCGTTAGAGAAATATCCCAAACATCCCTACTCCTGACACAGAATCAATACTCGATAGAGAAATATCCTAAACATCCCTACTCCTGACACAGAATCAATCCTCATTAGAGAAATATCCCAAACATCCCTACTCCTGACACAGAATCAATCCTCATCAGAGAAATATCCCAAACAACCCTACTCCTGACACAGAATCAATCCTCGTTAGAGAAATATCCCAAACATCCCTACTCCTGACACAGAATCAATCCTCGTTAAAGAAATATCCTAAACATCCCTACTCCTGACACAGAATCAATCCTCGTTAGAGAAATATCCTAAACATCCCTACTCCTGACACAGAATCAATCCTCGATAGAGAAATATCCCAAACATCCCTACTCCTGACACAATCAATCCTCGTTAGAGAAATATCCCAAACATCCCTACTCCTGACACAGAATCAATCCTCGTTAGAGAAATATCCTAAACAACCCTACTCCTGACACAATCAATCCTCGTGAGAGAAATATCCCAAACATCCCTACTCCTGACACAGAATCAATCCTCGTTAGAGAAATATCCTAAACATCCCTACTCCTGACACAGAATCAATCCTCGTTAGAGAAATATCCCAAACATCCCTACTCCTGACACAGAATCAATCCTCGTTAGAGAAATATCCCAAACATCCCTACTCCTGACACAGAATCAATCCTCGTTAAAGAAATATCCTAAACATCCCTACTCCTGACACAGAATCAATCCTCATCAGAGAAATATCCTAAACATCCCTACTCCTGACACAGAATCAATCCTCGTCAGAGAAATATCCCAAACATCCCTACTCCTGACACAGAATCAATCCTCGTTAGAGAAATATCCCAAACATCCCTACTCCTGACACAGAATCAATCCTCGTTAGAGAAATATCCCAAACATCCCTACTCCTGACACAGAATCAATCCTCGTCAGAGAAATATCCTAAACATCCCTACTCCTGACACAGAATCAATCCTCGTTAGAGAAATATCCTAAACATCCCTACTCCTGACACAGAATCAATCCTCGTCAGAGAAATATCCCAAACATCCCTACTCCTGACACAGAATCAATCCTCGTTAGAGAAATATCCTAAACATCCCTACTCCTGACACAGAATCAATCCTCGTTAGAGAAATATCCCAAACATCCCTACTCCTGACACAGAATCAATCCTCGATAGAGAAATATCCCAAACATCCCTACTCCTGACACAATCAATCCTCGTTAGAGAAATATCCCAAACATCCCTACTCCTGACACAGAATCAATCCTCGTTAGAGAAATATCCTAAACAACCCTACTCCTGACACAATCAATCCTCGTTAGAGAAATATCCCAAACATCCCTACTCCTGACACAGAATCAATCCTCGTTAGAGAAATATCCTAAACATCCCTACTCCTGACACAGAATCAATCCTCGTTAGAGAAATATCCCAAACATCCCTACTCCTGACACAGAATCAATCCTCGTTAAAGAAATATCCTAAACATCCCTACTCCTGACACAGAATCAATCCTCATCAGAGAAATATCCTAAACATCCCTACTCCTGACACAGAATCAATCCTCGTCAGAGAAATATCCCAAACATCCCTACTCCTGACACAGAATCAATCCTCGTTAGAGAAATATCCCAAACATCCCTACTCCTGACACAGAATCAATCCTCGTTAGAGAAATATCCCAAACATCCCTACTCCTGACACAGAATCAATCCTCGTTAGAGAAATATCCTAAACATCCCTACTCCTGACACAGAATCAATCCTCGTCAGAGAAATATCCCAAACATCCCTACTCCTGACACAGAATCAATCCTCGTCAGAGAAATATCCTAAACATCCCTACTCCTGACACAGAATCAATCCTCGTTAGAGAAATATCCTAAACATCCCTACTCCTGACACAGAATCAATCCTCGTCAGAGAAATATCCCAAACATCCCTACTCCTGACACAGAATCAATCCTCGTTAGAGAAATATCCTAAACATCCCTACTCCTGACACAGAATCAATCCTCGTTAGAGAAATATCCTAAACATCCCTACTCCTGACACAGAATCAATCCTCGATAGAGAAATATCCCAAACATCCCTACTCCTGACACAGAATCAATCCTCGTAAGAGAAATATCCTAAACATCCCTACTCCTGACACAGAATCAATCCTCGTTAGAGAAATATCCGAAACATCCCTACTCCTGACACAGAATCAATCCTCGTTAGAGAAATATCCTAAACATCCCTACTCCTGACACAGAATCAATCCTCGTTAGAGAAATATCCTAAACATCCCTACTCCTGACACAGAATCAATCATCGTAAGAGAAATATCCTAAACATCCCTACTCCTGACACAGAATCAATCATCGTAAGAGAAATATCCTAAACATCCCTACTCCTGACACAGAATCAATCCTCGTTAGAGAAATATCCTAAACATCCCTACTCCTGACACAGAATCAATCCTCGTTAGAGAAATATCCTAAACATCCCTACTCCTGACACAGAATCAATCCTCGATAGAGAAATATCCCAAACATCCCTACTCCTGACACAGAATCAATCCTCGTAAGAGAAATATCCTAAACATCCCTACTCCTGACACAGAATCAATCCTCGTTAGAGAAATATCCCAAACATCCCTACTCCTGACACAGAATCAATCCTCGTCAGAGAAATATCCCAAACATCCCTACTCCTGACACAGAATCAATCCTCGTTAGAGAAATATCCCAAACATCCCTACTCCTGACACAGAATCAATCCTCGTTAGAGAAATATCCTAAACATCCCTACTCCTGACACAGAATCAATCCTCGTTCGAGAAATATCCCAAACATCCCTACTCCTGACACAGAATCAATCCTCGTGAGAGAAATATCCCAAACATCCCTGCTCCTGACACAGATTTCAATCCTCATTAGAGAAATATCCGAAACATCCCTACTCCTGACACAGAATCAATCCTCGACAGAGAAATATCCTAAACATCCCTACTCCTGACAGAATCAGTCCTCGATAGAGAAATATCCTAACACCACTACTCCTGACACAGAATCAGTCCTCATTAGAGAAATATCCTAAACATCCTTACTCCTGACACAGAATCAATCCTCGTTAGAGAAATATCCGAAACATCCCTACTCCTGACACAGAATCAATCCTCGATAGAGAAATATCCCAAACATCCCTACTCCTGACACAGAATCAATCCTCGTAAGAGAAATATCCTAAACATCCCTACTCCTGACACAGAATCAATCCTCGTTAGAGAAATATCCGAAACATCCCTACTCCTGACACAGAATCAATCCTCGTTAGAGAAATATCCTAAACATCCCTACTCCTGACACAGAATCAATCCTCGTCAGAGAAATATCCCAAACATCCCTACTCCTGACACAGAATCAATCCTCGTTAGAGAAATATCCTAAACATCCCTACTCCTGACACAGAATCAATCCTCGTTAGAGAAATATCCCAAACATCCCTACTCCTGACACAGAATCAATCCTCGATAGAGAAATATCCCAAACATCCCTACTCCTGACACAATCAATCCTCGTTAGAGAAATATCCCAAACATCCCTACTCCTGACACAGAATCAATCCTCGTTAGAGAAATATCCTAAACAACCCTACTCCTGACACAATCAATCCTCATCAGAGAAATATCCTAAACATCCCTACTCCTGACACAGAATCAATCCTCGTCAGAGAAATATCCCAAACATCCCTACTCCTGACACAGAATCAATCCTCGTTAGAGAAATATCCCAAACATCCCTACTCCTGACACAGAATCAATCCTCGTTAGAGAAATATCCCAAACATCCCTACTCCTGACACAGAATCAATCCTCGTTAGAGAAATATCCTAAACATCCCTACTCCTGACACAGAATCAATCCTCGTCAGAGAAATATCCCAAACATCCCTACTCCTGACACAGAATCAATCCTCGTCAGAGAAATATCCTAAACATCCCTACTCCTGACACAGAATCAATCCTCGTTAGAGAAATATCCTAAACATCCCTACTCCTGACACAGAATCAATCCTCGTCAGAGAAATATCCCAAACATCCCTACTCCTGACACAGAATCAATCCTCGTTAGAGAAATATCCTAAACATCCCTACTCCTGACACAGAATCAGTCCTCGATAGAGAAATATCCTAAACATCCCTACTCCTGACACAGAATCAATCCTCGTCAGAGAAATATCCCAAACATCCCTACTCCTGACACAGAATCAATCCTCGTTAGAGAAATATCCTAAACATCCCTACTCCTGACACAGAATCAATCCTCGTCAGAGAAATATCCCAAACATCCCTACTCCTGACACAGAATCAGTCCTCGATAGAGAAATATCCTAAACATCCCTACTCCTGACACAGAATCAGTCCTCGATAGAGAAATATCCGAAACATCCCTACTCCTGACACAGAATCAATCCTCGTTAGAGAAATATCCTAAACATCCCTACTCCTGACACAGAATCAATCCTCGATAGAGAAATATCCTAAACACCCCTACTCCTGACACAGAATCAATCCTCGATAGAGAAATATCCAAACATCCCTACTCCTGACACAGAATCAATCCTCGTTAGAGAAATATCCTAAACATCCCTACTCCTGACACAGAATCAATCCTCGTTAGAGAAATATCCTAAACATCCCTACTCCTGACACAGAATCAGTCCTCGATAGAGAAATATCCGAAACATCCCTACTCCTGACACAGAATCAATCCTCGTTAGAGAAATATCCTAAACATCCCTACTCCTGACACAGAATCAATCCTCGTTAGAGAAATATCCTAAACATCCCTACTCCTGACACAGAATCAGTCCTCGATAGAGAAATATCCTAAACATCCCTACTCCTGACACAGAATCAATCCTCGATAGAGAAATATCCCAAACATCCCTACTCCTGACACAGAATCAATCCTCGATAGAGAAATATCCCAAACATCCCTACTCCTGACACAGAATCAGTCCTCGTTAGAGAAATATCCTAAACATCCCTACTCCTGACACAGAATCAATCCTCGATAGAGAAATATCCCAAACACCACTACTCCTGACACAGAATCAATCCTCGTTAGAGAAATATCCCAAACATCCCTACTCCTGACACAGAATCAATCCTCGATAGAGAAATATCCCAAACATCCCTACTCCTGACACAGAATCAGTCCTCGTTAGAGAAATATCCTAAACATCCCTACTCCTGACACAGAATCAGTCCTCGATAGAGAAATATCCTAAACATCCCTACTCCTGACACAGAATCAATCCTCGATAGAGAAATATCCCAAATATCCCTACTCCTGACACAGAATCAATACTCGATAGAGAAATATCCTAAACATCCCTACTCCTGACACAGAATCAATCCACGTTAGAGAAATATCCCAAACACCCCTACTCCTGACACAGAATCAATACTCGATAGAGAAATATCCTAAACATCCCTACTCCTGACAGAATCAATCCTTGACAGATAAATATCCCAAACACCCCTATTCCCGACAAACAGAATGAATCCTCAATCGAGAAATGAGTGCATCTCACCAATACCATTTACACAGGATTCACTTCACACAAAACCCACTATAGCCACAACACAGCATTTACTCCTTACAATTCTTGAACATTGCTTAAAACTAGAATAGAACTCGGTGGAGAACATACCTCTGCCAGGTTGAACAGTTTACGTTTTGTATCCCACCGATGGGTCAGATCTGAATCAAACATGAACCAAAATCTAATCAGCATGTTGTCGTCACCTAACAAACTCATCCACCAAGTTACCATAACTCGTCCACAACTTTTTGAAATATGCCGCAGAAAGTTTTTGGCGACATCTCTCAATGGTGAGAAATCACTTAAATTTCTCGTATCCGGATCATCGCCAAAACCTAATCTATTCATCCTTGTTACACATCCCAAACTGTCCCCCAAATTTCATCCAAATCCATCCACAACCTTTGAGATGTCCTGCTCACAGATAATTTAAAAAAAACACGTGTGAAAACAGAATCTCCATCGACCTTCGTTGGGGGAGGTAAATATTAGAGCGACATTGCCAGATACCTTCGGCCCATCAGCTTCACAACCACGTGACAAACTGGGGCAGTGGTCGTGACAACGATATTGACCACTCTACAAAGACTGAAATACTTCTCTATCCAAGCAAAAGTCTTTCCGCATGGCAGGTGTCCTTTCATCCCAGGGGAGGCAATTTCAAATACAGCAATGGCCACCGAAGCATTCATAGCGTTCAACACACATGAAAGCACTTGCAAATCAATACAAGAATAAAACATGTTAATGTTAGGTTCAATTCTTGAAGAACTAGAACAATGCGACTGTCGCCAATATGCCTCCGCATAGTCCCACAACGGGTATGTGCCATCACTCTGCATATGTATGGGTAGGGGATCACATTTGTGAAGTTTCATGTTGATTGGATAAGGTTCGTTTTTTCTATCCAAGATGGCTGCCAAACCACGTGACCTATGACGTAATTTTCAAACTAAATGCAACAGTACTGTTAGATATTTGTAAAACTTCGCATCGATAGGGTGAGCGGTTCCAGAGATAATTATTTAATATTTCCCTTCAATCCAATATGGCTGCCAAACCATGTGATCTATGGTCATAAATGTAATATTTCAATACAAATGGGTCATCGATCATATGCATGCAATTTCAGATTTTTAGGATAAGGAATTCGATTCAAACATTTTTGGCTGGTATACCACTTCACCTATGATGTCATTATTATCATGCTTTTGTTCCTCATTGGGAGTACTTGAAAATGGGCCAAGTTTCAAATTTTCCCATTCAGCGGTTTCCGAGAAATATATTTTTAATTATTTGCGTTTAATCCAAGATGGCTGCCATACCACGTGACCTATGACGTCACAATTCTCATAAAAACATTCTGCATGGGTGTCACCCCTACCCTGAAAGTTTCGTCTCAATTGGACATATGGTTGCTGAGAAAAACGAGGTTTAGCCCGTACGGACGGACAACCCAAAAACATGCCTCCTGCGACTGTCGGCGGAGGCATAAAAATAAAATTATCGTGTTGCTATGGTAATCCTGCCATTGTTGCGGTGGCTCCTAGGATTGCTGGATCAGCGATACCAATGGCAAAGTAAAAAGGTTGAACAATTGATGAACATCTCACCAAAATTCTTTTAACAAATCTGAGAAATTCACAAAAAAAAAATGTGGACATGTGAAGATGTATTGCCTTGTTGTACAGTACACCATGGCATGGTTATCTTTGATAAAGCAAATAAATGAAGGTCACTAACCAAGCACAATTACCTCTGCCACAGAATGTGAACGGAGGTTATGTTTTCACCCGTTTGGTCTGTGAACATGAGATCGCAAAAAGTTATGGACGTATTCAGACGAAACTTGCTGGACAGCTTGGGTGTGTGACAAGGAAGAACTGTTTAAATTTTGTTGAAGATCTGGACACTAGATTTCAAGTGATTCTTCACAATTGAGATATCGGGGAAAAGCATGATATATAGCATTGCATTTCAAAACATTGAGGGATTCAGACAAAACTTGGACACAGGTTGGGCGTGTGACAAAGGAAGAATTGATTCAATATTGGTGAAGATCCGGATCTGATAAAATAAAATAAAAACTTTTTTTTTTTAAACTACGATTCTTCACAATTGAGTGATATTGATAAAACCGATATATCAAAATCTTTAAAAGTTGACATTCGGCTGAAACTTGAACAGATTGGGCGTGTGACAAATAAATTAATACAATATTGGTTAAGATCTGGATCCGATAATTTTTAGGAGTAGCCCATCGGGCAGACCGTCTAAAACGGTGTTTGTCCATCTGTATGTATGTATGTATGTCCCCACAAACATAACCAATCAGAGCTGAGAATCTGGTCACATGACAGGGTGATGTGATTATGTCTGATGTCATTACGGTATAAACACCCGCTCACTTCGAGAGCGTCAGGAAAGGTCTTTCCTATTTGGGGTATATAGATTACAGTCGAACTATGGTCGGTTCTCAAGAACATTGGGTGTGTTCATTTACCAAGTTTCTTGTGAAGACATCGCCAAGTGGTTAAATCATTCGAGCAAGCACTTCATTCAAAACCCTTAAGGAACAGCTGGCTTGGCAAGCGCTAGCTAGCTGCTTGGTAAATGAGCACACCTCCAACCCTTGTGGGGTATATAGATTACAGTAGATCTTCGCTCAGTTCAGTAAGTAAAACTTACCTCATGGATGTCGGGATTCCTCCAAATTTCTTTGTTTAATGTCAAAGCAATGGCGACTGTTTAAAAAGCGAATCATATGTGGTTGTGGTTTATAATATTTCACAAGCCCGGCTACGCCGCTGTTAGACTTTCGGTCTTGTTTTTAAGCGAGTCTTCACAATTGAGCGATATTGCTAAAATTTATATCACACAAATCTCAATAAGTTTACAGATTCGGCCAAAACTTGGTGGACAGTTTATGTGTGTGACAAAGATGAATTTTGATGAAGACCCGGATTGAGATCCGATCAATCAGTGGGATACAAAACGTTAACTGTTCAGCCTGGTGGAGGTATGCACTCTACCGAGTCAATTCTAGTTAATATTATTTATATAGCAGATCGTAATTCACTTAATCCTGGCAATGAGATAGATCACCTGGGATCCGAGATAGATGCCTCCGATTGCTTAACACTTTGTCCTTTCAATAAAAACATTTGCACGAGAAACTCCACACATGGTTGCCTTTATTGTTCAACTGGCGCAAAAAACATGTACAACAAAAACAAAACCTGACATTTCCTTCTGTTGCACAAATAATAAAAAATAATAATAGCGTACCATCGAGCAGCACTCAATCAGGATTTGTTCTTCAAATAAACTCGTAATGACCTCAGTTGTGTGGATCCTCGGCACCTCAAACGACAATCAACCTCTTTGGAACCCACAGCTAAAATATTATACGCTATACCTTATTAGTAAAAATAGTAACATCATCTCAGTAATCTTTAATCGTGAAAAATAAAAAAATCTTATGAACACTTGATTATGCCTCACCTTGGGACACTTTACAAAAACCATCAAATTAGAATGATTCCTGGAACGAGACAGTGGTCCCATTTGCTGAAAAAACTCAAATGTTGCAGGAGTAATCTTGAAATGGTCTGACAGCTTATCACCTGCCGTGGTCCATGATGTGGACCAATAAATGTTTACCCCTCGCCCCCAGCTTATAACCTGCTATAAATAAACATTACATTCTTTAAAATCTCATTTCGACGAGGCACAAAATGTACGATTCCAAGCGTTCCAACTGAACATCAAGACATTCGTTTCAAGGAGATGGATCAGCACTACACAACACGAAGCCATGCTTCAATTGGACAATCCACTTGCATGGGTCATTGGCAAAAACAAGGCTTTGGCATTACCTAAGGAGCTGTTCTGGTGAAATGGATGCAAAAGAGGGAGAACGACCAAGGAAAACAGGCAGACACCAGAAACATTGCAAATCACAGCCTTACATCTATTGCTAGCTTCCGTATCTAACGGTACTGACCATTTCACAACAAAAGCTATGCAACTTGCACCCCATAATTTTAGAATTTAAATCAAGTAATTGGAGCTGAACATGGTTTCAAGAGAAGCAAAACCTTACTTTTAAAACCTGCCCTCGGACTAGACACATTACTGAAGCGCACACACACAAAAAAAAAAGCCTATGCAAGGAAATCCAGAATCAGGCACATACCTCTACCTCTGCTCCACTTTCCACCCCAGCTTCTATCACAGATTTAGAACAATCTTCAGATGGTCGTGCCTGCTCTGGAACAGGCAAGTCCTTTGCATTCTCGGTCTCGTGTCCTTCACCCTCAACCACAGCGCTGACAGTCGGCTTTACTTCATGCACAGACAAAGCCTCTTGGTTGGCTTCACCTGATGCTGGGCCACTTCCGGCAGAATTGCTCTCGATGGGAAGTTCGACCATCTCGGTATTTTTGGTCTGGGCTGCCCGTTTTGCCACAGTCTCGAGGCAAAATAAGTTGGAAAGGGAAAGAACTAAACTAGAGAGAACGACCATGCTTCCAGCCAAGCCGAAGATGGGTTTATAGCTGCCCGTGGAGTCTCGAAGGAAACCTGCGTGAAACAAAATATTTCACAAATCAATCGAAGCACATCCTGAAGCATGATACACAATACCACACTATCATTTTATTTATTTATTTTAACCTGATCCAATGTTGAGCAGTTTAATTACATGGGTGGTAATAAATAAACAGTGAGCAGGGAACCGGCAGACGAGATAGAAAGAGGCAAGGAACAAAAACTTTTACATATCTAGGACATCTGCTGGCAAGCTAGCCAAGAGGTGCCATACTTATCTTTGATTGCTAGTCCTTTTGAAAAATACAATAAATAAATAAATAATAATAATAAATAAATAAAAAGACTACACCATTGTGCCAGGGCCTCATTTTAAGTTCAGAATTCCTACCCTGACTACTGGGAAGACTAACGGCATGCATGCCATGTGGTGTATTCTTTACCGAATAACTTTTTGTCAGTACTAATGCTGCAGAAAGACTGGCCATGAATGGAAGTTGAAGCATACCACCAAAACATAAGAACATACGAGTACAAGTCAACAAAGACATGTGAGCAGACTGAAAAAGTTAACAATGTAAATGTAGGGGTGGGGTTGAATGCAGGTGGACTAGGACAAAGTCAGCGGGAATTTATTTTTAGGGGTCGGGTGGGTAGAAATACATGGTCTAAGGCTCGTAATGGAGCTGCCAGGCGCACACGCAGCACCGAGCATGGGGGAAGTACAATCACTTTCCGGGATACCTGGGTACCAGTGACAATGGCGCCACTTTTATCACTGCACTGGAATCTCACGGGCTGGAATAAAATGGATTGAGGAATAGGAACTACATCATATGGTGAAAGCTCAGCATCTTCAAATGGAGGGAAGATAAATCCTTAAGGATTAAAAAGATAAATGCTTACCAATATTATAGCCCGAAGGGAGGTGCCATTCATACTGTAGGATAAAATGACCAGATTTACAATACTAAAAGGAAATAATGTTGACGGCGACCACACACACACACACACACACACACACACACACACACACACACACACACACACACACACACACACACACACACACACATCCCCACACACACACACACATCCCCACACACAAACACACATCCCCACACACAAACACACATCCCCACACACAAACACACATCCCCACACACAAACACACATCCCCACACACAAACACACATCCCCACACACAAACACACATCCCCACACACAAACACACATCCCCACACACAAACACACATCCCCACACACAAACACACATCCCCACACACAAACACATTCCCACACACACAAACACATCCCCACACACAAACACACATCCCCACACACAAACACACATCCCCACACACAAACACACATCCCCACACACAAACACATTCCCACACACCCGCACACACAAACACATCCCCACACACAAACACACAACCCCACACACAAATACACATCCGCACACAGAAACACATCCGCACACACAAACACACATCCCCACACACAAATACACATCCCCACACACAAACACACATCCGCACACACAAACACACATCCGCACACACAAACACACATCCCCACACACAAACACATCCCCACACACAAACACATCCGCACACAAACACACATCCCCACACACAAACCTCTCTCCCCATCTTGTCTCCCCCTCCCTTTATCGTTTTATGTGTTTTGTTTTTTTGTGCTTTATGTGCTAATGTGTTTAATCCTTTGGGTAAGGATGACGTCCAGTGCCACAACCCGTGAAAAAGTTGTGTACGGATGACGTTACTACACGTCATCAACTATACCTATAAATAGATCGTCAGAACGTGGTTGCATTCCTGTACCAAAATGTCAAATTAATCCCGTACCGGGGGTATTTTTTATCAAAAAAAAAAATCCCGTACTCAAAGGGTTAATGTGCTAGCTCTTACACGAGCCTTGATCTTGTATCAAAATAATAATAATAATAATCATTCAATTGTGCGACAAAATGAATGGACCTATAAATGGGTCCGAATCAAGCAACCGTGGATTCAAAAGGGCATAAGTACAATACATAACCAACCATACTTCAATGTTTCCTTTCGCCACTTTGAACAGACATCAAGAATTACGATAAGTTTTCATACAAAGGGTTCATGTGTTATTATTGGGCTGTACTCACCTGCTGTGGGTGCCCCGACAAGGACCGTGGCTGCCTCGATCAAGAGAACAAGGCCAATGGCGCTGGGAAATATATTTTGGCCCACAATGTTCATCAGCACTTCAAACTGCAGAGCACCCACCATACCATACGACACTCCGAAGAAGAAGCAGAAGGTAGCGAGACCTCCGTAGTCAGATGCGAATATGCACATGAGATCTGCAAAGCCATTGAAGAACATGGCAAAAGCGAAGACGTAGACGACAATTGGGCGAACACGAGGCAAGCCGGCCAAAAAGCCACAGGTTGGACGCGCAAATATGTCAATTATCCCAACTACGGAGAGGAGAAAGGCAGCTTTGGTGTCTTCAACACCCATGTCCTTGGCATAACTCACCACAAATATTGGAGGAACAAAGAGGCCTATCACCATAATAGCTGCTGCCACTGTATATATAACAAACGCTCTGTCATTGAAAACGGTGAAATCCAGAAGTTTCCTTTTCGGCTCAGCACGAACCACTTTTGTGTCATTGGGACTGTCAAGGCGTGGAGGAGGAGTTCCCGGTATTTGTGGCCCGTCATCCAATGGCACCGCAACAAATTCACCATTTGTGTTCCGAGGAAGCATTTCCTCCATCTCATGCTGTTCTTGCCGCTGCTTAGCTGGTTTAAGAGGTCGCATTACAGCCCCACACACACAGCAGTTGAGTAGTAGCCCACCAATGATGAGGAATCCTCCACGCCATGAATATTCGTGCACCAAATATTGATTGAATGGAGACAGAGCCGTGAGAAAAACGGGACTACCAGCTGCAGCTAAACCATTGGCCAACGGTCGTCGCTTGTCAAAGTATCGACCGAGCATGATCAGTGATGGTTGGAAGCTTAGAGCCAGGCCCATTCCTAAAAGAGAAGGAAAAGCAAAAATAAAGGCCATTTTTGACTTTCAAACCACACACACACACACACAAAATGGCGCTGGGACATGTCTCTCACGGAAAGTGCATCCAGGTTTAACCCCCCCCCCCCCCCCCCCCCCCCCAAAATAGGAATTTTCTTTTTCCTCTGAAACTACACACTTTTTCGATGAAACTTAACCACAACCTTCTCCATCCGTGATGTACCAAAGTTTGTTCACGCCATTTAAAAGAAAAAAACTGCCCCTTTGGGGTCTATGGGGGTGCGGATTATTTTTATTTTTTTTCAAAAGCAAATGACTAATTAATTATTGGGGAGGGGATGTTAAAATTTAAAATGAAGGTCCTGCATTCTTACTGGGATGTCTACAAGCAAATCCCCAACTCGGAGGCTGGATCAACATTGAATTAAAAATTAAAACCAATCAAGGTATTAAGGGTAGGACAAAATGTTAGTACATTTTAAAACAGAATCAAGTTGCATCACAAGCTTGCTGAGGCAGATCTTTGTTGCTATGGGAGAAAGAAGTGTGTCCATATACCTGTGAGTACACCTGCTGTCATGTATAGCTGGATGATGTTGGTGCAAAACGATGCAATAATCATGCCCGTTGAAGCCAGAAGACCTCCACCGATCATGACGGGTCGGCAACCAAAACGGTTGACCAGCATGCTGGAGATTGGCCCTGGATGCAGTAATATGGTTAATATGCAAAGCCAAGAAGCCATCGTAATAAAGGGAACTTCAATATAGAAGGAGGCCAGTAGGCCCATCAAGCCTATACTACAAACACCAGATTAATCAAATCTATTTGGTAGGGTGGGGAAGAGAACAAGAGCAGACACAAGGACATCACTAGGTTGAGATAGTGTATATATGTATACACTAGTGGATTATGCTTACTCATTGTAAGCAACAACGAACTGCGTTTCATGCGTAGGTACACAATTGATAGAAATTTTATGATTATAGGCAAACATCACCAACCACCTGCTAGTTATCAATTGAGGTTTTCTATTTCACAGTTTACAGTTATAGAAATGACAATTTTCAAATGCAAGATATCAATTGAGGATTTTTTTTGTTTTTCTTTCAAACTGATATTTACGGGGGGTTTTGGGGTTTTTTTTTTTTTTACATAAATTTTCATTTACAGACACTATCGGACAGTTCTATGATTTTTTTTCCCCCCATTGTACCGGCTTCGATGGCCATCGGCACGTGAAACTTCAGCTTCCTACATCACCCGGAAGGTACCAAACATTAATATCAGCGAGTAAGTGAGTGGTTTGAATGAGCTTTATATTGTCGTGTCCCCGGGATTAACACCGCTGGGTGACAGATGGCCGACCGAGCTTTAACTCCGAGGCGCTTACCCAACTATGGCGGTAGTGACACGTGCGGGGGTACTGGAGGGTGACAAGGCTTACCTGCATGGATTTCACTTGGGCATCCTCGAACCCACGACAGATAAACAAGACAGACACGAAATGGAAAATTTAACAAATAAATGCTTCAATAAAATGAATGCCAGGATAACAAAATGTTGGTGAAATAAATCCTATATTGAGACATCTCCTAGGATCCTGGGTTTGAATCCTGGTCGATCGCTGAATTAACGCCAGGGGGGTTGACTCAGCCTGCCATCCTTCCGAGGTCGGCAAATTGAGTACCAGTTCACTGGTAATTCCCTGTGTGTCGCAAGAGGCGACCAACAAGGTTGGCGGCAGGAAGGGCATCCGGCCATAAAACAGCTTCAAAAAGGGGACCACAGTGCCCGAAAAAGGCCAAACCCTGCTCTGTGGGGAAAAATGGCCTCTAAAAGGTGGTTTTATTGAGACATCTCCATACAGACTCACATACAACACAAGGGGAAAACGAAAGTAAAAATAATGTTCCTGCCGGCCAGCACTTAACTCTGGTCTGGATGGCACGAATCGCCACAGCACACCGAGCCGTGAAGCGGCGGCAAAACTCCTTCCTCCAATAGCTCCACCAAGCTCCGAGGTTTCTCAGGTGCACACGGCATTGAGCACAACCGTCACGAGCCAGCACCAAGAGAGAGAGAGAGAGTTGCGTCCGCCCTTCGTGTAGCCTGGAACAAGAGAAGTGCGACTGCACGCAATGGAAGCCAGGACCAAGAGTGCGTCTGCTCATAAAGAACCCTAGCGCAAGAAAGCGAAAATGGCAGGACGTGTCTTTGTCCCTGGTGCTAGAATGTTCTGACGTCACCCACACTCCAATCAAACAGCACCATCGCATGTCTATGATTATCAACCATTCCTTTCAAGGTGGGGCCTCACAGCCTTCATCACACCCCTTGAGATGACTTGGAAGGGTGGTATCAGTGGTCGTGTTCTGATCCGGTTGGCGATTATGTGATTTAATTGTAGGCGCTGATCACATGGCTGGTGTTGTAAGTGCCATAAGGAACAAAAGGGAAACCACAGAGGTGACTACACACATGGGTAGACCTTTATACCCCAACTAATTAGCATAGCTCCACCCCTTGCACAGAGACAAATACACTTATGCGACATCCGGCCCTACTTAGTTACAGGAAGGTTTCTTCTTCTTCGCGACATTCGGAGCACACTACCCTATACATTCTACCTGGCCTAAAGTATTCCATTGCCTGCCCCCATAAACGTAACAATATTGTTGGGGTTTTGAGAACCCTGCACTGTGTAAAGTGTTGTAAATATACCCTTTGTAAATAATTCTTTGTGTAAATACCTCCATTCATTGTTAAGATCAAAGGTCGTCCCCTAGTTTGTCCACATCGCAACACATAGCGAACCATAGGCCCTCTTCATAGTTATTTCATTATTATGTGTTTCAGGTAAGGCTGTGTTTCCAATAGTTTGACTACGTTGCATTAATCAAATAAGATAGGCCCCTTTCAAATTCCCCAATCGCCTCACCCGCGTCTCTGCAAAGTAACAGCCAGGCAGCGTTCGCTGCCCTTTGGTTTGAATGGTTTTCTATCCTGTAAGCCACCATTGCCCATGTGCTCATCTCGGAGAAGAAGGGGGGAGGAATCGCCAACTCACGGGCATGGCATGTCGTCATGATCGGAGGTGGAGTCGGCCAGCCCTAACAGCCGACCAGCACCACGGTGAGTGACTCGGTAGGCGTGCCCTCGCAGCCGGCGGCTTGATTCCTAGACGAGTGATAAAAGCGACTGGAAGGGACTGCTTCAGCAGAGATGCATGAGGAGGTTCATGAGAGAGTCGGTGAGAAGGCACGAGAGACCGATGAGCACGGCAGAGTTGTGAGGCAGGAGAGTTGGGTCCGTTGACGGCGACAATACCAGGCAGATATTCACATTATCCATGCGTGAACAAGACACGGAGCTGCCGCCGCTTTTCACCTCGAGCCCGGAGCGTGAACCGCGAGCGTGGACCTCAACGCCTGACCCATCTGCCCCGGACCTTCCTCCCGAACCATCTGCCTGGATTATTCTCCCCCTGCCATCTTTACCATTGCCATTTTCTCCCATTCGTGCAAGTGTGTTCGTTCTGTCTGTATTGTCCTGGGGCTAAGTTAAGCCTGTATAGTTAAGAATTGCCCTGTGTATCTGCTTTTTCCTCTTTGTAAATGCCCTTCTTTCGTTTCCTCTTGTAGATAGAAATAAACCTGTGTTCTTCCTTTACCCTTGTTGGTTCTTTGGCTTCCTCTCATCCGATCTCTTTAGTCTTTTCTTTCAATTGAGTACCTGTGGCGCGATTTTGGCCGAACCGCTTTTAATCGGGTTTAGTCCATTGATAAGGGCTCAAACCGCGGATTGCTAAACCGCTCGGCAAATACCATCTTGTCCGTGGTTCGAGCAGTACTTGTCTCCCTGTTTTGCGGAGGGATTGATAAAGGTATTCGGGATAATACCTGGACCAATAACCCTGATCAATCCCACCCCGCAAAAGAGCATTACAAGTACCAGGACCGGTCGGACGGCCAGCTTAACAGGACAAGGGGATTAATCCCCCCCCCCCCCTTGCTAACGGAGTGCCGTCCCCTGGATCCGTAACAATATATTAGATATATCAACTCAAAATTAACAGCAAGTTGATCAAATTTGATGTGATAAAATAATTCATATGAAACCAAAGCACTGGCAAGGGATTTCCATGAACTCAAGGGCATAGTAAGGGTTGTGTTAGAGTGTGCACTCCGAATCTGGAAGGTTGGGGATTTAATCCATACTTTAAAAAATGGAACATGCAGATTCCTTGCTTAAAGCCAAGCCTTAAAAGCTTAAAGCTTAAAGCCTTAAAAGGAGAATGATCAAATGCTGGAAAAGGCAATGGCAAACTACCCACTGTAACCCTTGGTCAAAAAAATTTCAGCAGCACCAACATGGTTCAGAGTACAGTACATCAAATCAATGCTTATTATACGAGAACGGCACTTTGTAGAGCACGTACCTCTGCCAGGCTAAACAGGTTACATTTTGTATCACAATGATGGGCCGGATCTGCATCTGGACTTTCACCAAAATTGAATCAGCTTGTTCTGGTCACCTATTAAACTCATCCACCAAGTGTCATAATCCATCTACAACGTTTTGAGAAAGCATATATGGTTTTTTTTGTCCCATCTCTCAATAGTGAAGAATCCCCAAATTAAAAATATCGTATCCAGATCTTCACCGAAATTTAATCAATTTGTTGTCACGCAGCCAATATGTCCACAAAGTTCCATTCAAATAGCCTAATTTCCTTCCTCGAGGTCAGTTTCTCCCCAATCTCGTGTTGGCGTTTTTTTTTTTGTCTTTTTTATTACCTCCACCATCAAAGGTGTATGGAGGTTATGTTTTCACCCACGTCTATTTGTCTGTCTACAAGATATCTCAAAAAGTTGTGGACAGATTCAGACAAAATTTGGCAGAGAGGTAGTGTATGTGACAAGGACGAAATGATTAGATTTTGGTGAAGATCCGGATGCGGCTACTAGAAAATTTTAAGTGATTCTTTACCATTGGGAGCTCCTATTGGGAGCTTCCATTGGGAGCCAAAAACTATATATAGCAGGATATCTCAAATTTATTGATGGATTTGGGCAAAACTTGGTGAACGTGTGTGTGTGTGTGTGTGTGTGTGTGTGTGTGTGTGTGTGTGTGTGTGTGTGTGTGTGTGTGTGTGTGTGTGTGTAGGACGATTCAATTCGATTTCGGTGAAGAGCTGAATATGGTTTCGGAAACGATAATTATTTTATTAAAAAGTGATTCTTCACCAGTGAGAGATCGGGCGAAAAGTGATATCGAACATGACATAAAAAAAGTTGTGGACGGGTTTGGACGAAACTTGGGGGACGAGTTGGTTAGGTGACAAGAACAAGCCCAATAGATTTTGGGTCAGGTCTGAATCCAGATCCAGCCTATCAGTGGGATACAAAAAACAAACTTGTCAGCCTGGTGAAGGTATGCGCTCCACCAAGTGCAGTTCTAGTTTTTTTTTATGATACACACCTTGTTGGGGGTCGGGGGGGGGGGGGGTTAGGAGAGTTGATGCCCATGACCCAGTCCCAAGTGCCCCCAACTAGATATGCAAAATCTGAAGATTGGTCCAGTGGTGTGGAATTGCATAGAAATCAAAAGGACACCACCATATATCTACTATGAATGGACGAAGTGTGTTCACTACTTGTAAAAATCGAAGATTTTCAAGTATGTTGGTTGGACTTGTGCATTATTCTGTCTGTTTGTTTGTATGTCAATCACCTACAGGTCACAATTTCAAACCAATCTCAACGAAACTTCACCACATGGTAGAGTTGGCCATAAGGAAGCAGCTTATGATTTTTTTTTTTTTAAGTCAAACGGTCAAAACAAGCCAAAGGTCAACAACTATTTCCAAAATGCTCAATTTTCATCCGATCGACTTGAAATTTGAAGGGGATTTACATATCTAGTCACCGAATTCAACCACCAATTATTTGAGGGCAAAATGTGAAAAGGTCAACAACTTATTTTAAGGATTTTGCAAGAATCATGCTATACACGACGTATTTCTTGTTTATTTGTTTGTGTATGTGGGATTTTTTTTGTGGAATTCTACTGGAGGTCTGATGTGGAATGTGATAAACCAAAATGATAGCCATGATCTCCCAAGTTGATTTGGCTAATTATCGACATAGCCTGAAAGAAATCCCACGTTTCGAAATGCACGCCATGTTAAGGTGTAGAGAGCAGTTTAATAGGTCCTTCCCTGGCATGACATTCCAATTACAAAAATAATTATTTCATTGCAACAAAGCATGTACAGTCAACCCTCGTTAATCCGGACTACATTGTTCCCAGCACCCAATGTCGGATGAACGATTTTGTGGATTAGAGGGTTAAAATGAATGACGGAAATCTGTTCCTGGATGTTTTTGTTGGATAGTGAGATTTCCAGATTAAACAGCGTCAGATTGACGAGGGTTGACCGTTTTGACTAGTACCAACAATAGTAGAAGCAACATCATTTGGCAATAGTAATAAAAGTATAACCCCCACCCTGGCCCAAGAATATCTGGGCTTGGTGAAAGGCAAGCTAATGCTCAACCACTACAGCAGGCAGGAATGTTACAGGGCCTCCATGAAGACCAATGAAAATTTGGTCCAATGGGCCCACGAGTTTATATAAATAATCAAATAGGTAAATGCAGTAAACAGTTCTTCCTCCCCACCTCCCCCCCCCCCCCCCAACCCCCAACCCCCCTTTATCATGGTCAACGACTTCCAAAACTGTAACATTCAAATAATGCAAATAACTTGCAGGCACTAATTTTGTTTGTTCAGATAAGTCAAACTTAACAAATTCTTCCTTTTCGCCAATGGCTTGATCTCGGATCATCAATTTGGATTCAGACCAGGTCATTCTACTTTGGACATGCTGCTTCTGCTGTCTCAACAATGGATGGAGGTCCTCAATGCCAAACAGGAAATCAGAGCTGTCTCTCTTGACATATCTCGTGCCATCGATACGGTCTGCCAACCCGCCCTGCTCAAACTCCTCATATGGTCTCCATGGAAACCACCACATAGCTTGCAGACTTCCTTTCTGGTTGCAGTCAACGTGTGCCCCTGAATGGAATCCTCTCTTCTCCCCCTTCCTGTTCAGGCTGGAGTTCCTCAAGGCAGTGTTCTGGGCCCTGGTCTTCATTAATGATCCCACTCTCTGGAAAATCCTCTATCTCTTTGCTGACGAATCTACTCCATGCTGCTCCATACCTCAACCCTCAAATCGGCAGTCTGCAGCCTCTTCACTCTCTGCAGACCTGGACAATATCACAAACTGGTCAAACAAGTGGAACGTCTCAATCCTGACAAATCTCACACTCACTTTGTCTCTCTGGAAAAGACAGTCTTGGACAACCCTCCCATCTACTTTCTGAACAATCCTCTTGAAGAAGTTCTGTCACTCAAGCTTTTGGGTCTCACTATCTGCCATGATCTTTTCTGGGACAACTACATTTCCAAGCTGGCCTCCAAAGCCAGTCGCCGACTGGGCATCCTCTGTCGTGCGAAGTTCTTTCAGGGCACTTCTGAGCTCCTCACCACAAACAAAGCTTTCATCCGCAGTTCATTGTAATGTTGCTCTCCCATCTGGGCTGGTGCTCCTGCCGCACACCTAGCTCGGCTTCATGCAGTTGAAACCAAAGCATTCAGAAACATTGAAATCTCCCGCGATGAAACAGATTTTGAGGGTCTCTCCGTCTCTCCGTCTCTGTTTGTTTTATGTGTGCACATGTTTTCATTTTCAATGTGGTAGCTCTTACTCGAGCCTGTCACCAGCTCCACATTTGGTACAAAATGCAATATGATCCTGTAGGGTCTCACCTGAGCCATACAGCATGGCAAGCAAAATAGAAGAGAGCCAGGCAGTGTCACTGTATCCCACGCCAAACTCATTGATAAGCTCTTTGAAGAACACGCTGATGGCTTTTGGGAAAGCATAGGAGAAACCAGTGATGACAAAACCTCCAAGAAGCACGATCCAGCCCCAACCACCATCAGGGGGAGGCACCAATGGAGGTGAAGTGTCAACCGCAACTCCCCCCATTGTACCTTCTACAACTGCTCCTCAGATCTGCCAAAGAACACGGTTCATCACAAATAAATAAACTTGAATGGAATTCGGTAGAACACATACCTCCACCAGGCTGAACAGTTTCCGTTTTGCATCCCACAGATCTGGATCCGAGCCTGGCCCAAAAATAAAATTAAATAAAAATTTGGCTTGTTCTTGTCACCTAACCAGTCATCCACCAAGTTTTGTCATAATCCATCCACAACCTTTTGAAATATTATGCTAGATATAATTTTGGCCCTATGAATCAACGGTGAAGAATCACTTAAAATTTAAATTCTTATATCCGGATCCGGATTCAGATCTTCACCAAAATAGATTCGTCCTCGTCACATACCCAACCCGTCCACTAAATTTCGGCCAAATGCGTGCACAACCGAGATATCCTGTCCACACAAACACAGGGTTGAAAACATAACCTCCATCCACCTTCGGTGGCAAAGGCAATGGCAAAACCATATCTATCAAGCACTGAGCAGTATCTGCATCAGCTAAACAAATGGGACCATACAGCAATGAAAGATCACAGATTATGGAGATGGAGACCACAATGATTCATATGGGAAGCTTTGAAATTGCAAACGTATCAAGCCATGCATAAAACAATTTCAATATACAACAAAAAATTAAATCGCATGCTTTCACTGCATCTCACTACCTTCCCATCACAAAGTCAGATTTTAAGCGATCAATCCCACGATCACTGGACTAAAACGACAGAATATAAAGTTTTATAGAACTGGTAAATTAAACAGAGGCAGACAGTGAAGAAGAAGAAACCATCCCAATCAGAAAATAAATCATGCTTATAAACTACTGTATAAAGATCTTGGTCTTGTTTAATTTATCAACACAGAAGGAATAAAGGGTTAAAAGATGTGGGGGATATAAAAACGAATGTGGTGGTTCAGGCCGAGTCGAACAAATTGAGGTGCATTTGCCTAGATTTGGTGGGTAGAACAGGCAACCATTTCCCCACGCATGGCATGGGGGTGGGATCTCCTGCTGGTCTGGACTAACTGGCCACTGGAATCCGTAGGATCCGAGATTAGTTCCTCCTTCCATGGAGAGGCGAGTATGGTGGGAGGCGTGGAGGGCAAGACCCCCAGCAATGCTCTGGTAGCGAGTCCTGCTGCCTTCTGGGGAGTTGCTAAGGACAAATACGCTCTCACCCTTTAAGGTCCTGGCTCAACTGCCTTTTCTCTCCCAAAACTGTACCTCTTGTGATGTCCTTGCATGATCATTGGTCACACCGTTGATTGGCCCGATTGAAAAGAGCGTACTCTTTAGCTCGAGTGTCATCAGCCGTGAGGAAAGAGGGGATAATGGTGATAATTAAATAAATGATAAATAAGCACATTTAAGTGGAGGAAAATAAATAAATACAAACCAAGGATCGAGGCGAAAGACAGAGCTCCACGAAATACTCAAAATGCTCTACTAAAGCTCTTGGGGATTACAATAAATATACAAGAAACAGTTGTGAAAATGGCTCCAAGAGGGTTAATAGTTATTTCCTTATACGAATGTCTAGAGTAAATGGTAAATGTAGAGTAAATGGCCTCAAAACGATCATTCATTCAATGTCTAGAGTAAGCACGAAGTAATTAATCATGTTACTAGATATGAGCCGCTTGTATGTTTAGGTAGATGGCCACCCATCCCAATGTACATTACTGGTCAAAAGTTTTAGAACACCTACATTTTTCCTGTTTTTATTGAAATTTACGCAGTTTAATGTCTCAATGTACTCTGAAATTAAGCATTCAACAAATAAACAATTGGAGATATTTTTTTAAATCATAGAATCATTTTGTTTTAAATTTTTAACAAAATTTTTGTTTAAAAACTCAATTTAATTTACATTTTTGACTCGGCAAAGTAGCCACCTTTTGCAGATATAACCACCGAACACACTCGTGGCATTCTTTCTACAATGGAAATCAAATATTGTTCGGGAAGTTCTTCCCAACACTGTTGCAGAAGTTCCCACAAATGTGTTGCACTTGGTTGATTTGCTTTCACCCTTCTGTCCAGTTCATCCCAAACCAGCTCGATGGGGTTTAAGTCTGGAGACTGTGCTGGCCATTCCATGATTTGAAGCCTACCGCCTTATTTTCCTCGAAGGTAGTTTTGACATAGCTTGGAGGTGTGTTTAGGGTCATTATCTTGCTGTAGGATGAACCCCTGACCAACTAGACGTATACCAGAGGGTATTGCATGGCGCTGAAAAATGCTGTGGTAGCCCTTTTGGTTCAGGGTGCCAGTCACTCTGTGCAAGTCACCGACTCTGGATCCAGCAAAAGAGCCCCAGACCATCACGATTCCTCCTCCATGTTTGACAGTTGGTGTCACACACTGAGGAACACACTATTGCCTACTCGACGGCATACAAAAACCCTGCGTGATGAACCAAAGATTTCAAATTTTGATTCATCGGTCCATAAGACCTTCTTCCAGTCTTCAGTAGTCCACTGGCGGTGCTTCATGGCCCAGACAAGCCTTTTTCTTATTTTGCCATCTTAGCAATGGCTTTCTTACTGCCACTCGACCTGTCAAACCTGCAGCTCGAAGTCTTCTCTTCACAGTTGAAACTGAGACTTGCCTACTTCGACCAGTGTTAAGCTGTGCTTTGAAGCTGTTGTCCTGTGAGCCGCCTATCACGCAAGCTGTTGACTCTCAGAAACTTGTCTTCTGATTCTGTTGTGGCTTTGGGTCTGCAAGACCTCTTCCTGTCAGAGTTTCCTCCAGTTTCCAATGTACTACTTCCTGCAGTGCATTATTGTCCAAATAATGCTTCAGAGGGTGTAATAACAGTCTGTTCCAATACTGCGTTTATACAGACCGGGGGTTTGTAATCAAGTAATCAGCAGAGGTTGTGACACCTGTAGGAATTGTTTGCATCAACTTTCAAGGCTTAATTTACTTACATTGCTGCAGAACAGCTGTAAGTTGTTAACCCATTACCTGTTCCCTGAACAAGGCCTTTTTTTTTACAATATAACTGTGCAATTTACATTATTTTCCCTTTTTTGCTAACCTAAACTTTTTTCTTTTTTTTTTAACCTCGAGCAGTTTACTGCTTACCTTTGTACCATTTCAGGTTATTCACTGGACATTATACTGTGTAAATTTCAATAAAAACTGGAAAGATTGAGGTTCTAAAACTTTTGACCGGTAGTGTATGTCAAGAATTATCAACCCTTTTGACTATATTTTATTGTTTTACCCCCTAATCAGTTAAAATGGTTTTAAAGTGTTCGCTAGGCTAGTAGCACAAGGTTTGGTGGGGGAAATCTGCACCACCATCATGACCAGGCTGTGCCAACTCTGAGTATCAGGGTGAAGGGTCATGGAGTCAGTCCACACAGCAGATCGAGCCAGTGGCCAATGGTGGGAGGGATGTGGCACGTCATTCGTGGCAATAAAGGGCAATGGGAAGTGGGGAGACCACCATAACCGGCACATGGAAGGCTGTGCCAAAGTGCTTGCGTAAAGCACCAGAGTTACATCCCTGTCTGTCTGTCTGTCCTCGCAGGCAGCATGGGCCATTCAGCTGTTCTCGACTCTGACCTGCTGTGCGGGACAAAACCTGCTAAACTGTTGGGTTTGTCTCACCAAGTCTTCCAGTCTTTTCCTTCCCGCTTTGTCTATTGTGCGTGGTGTTTGATTGTGCCCTCAGGTTAGGAAATTAAATAATCCAATGTGTTTGGTGGGCACATATGATCGGTAGTTGGGCAAGGGGGTTAATTAATTATTACATGCAATTGCTTCTTGCACATTCCCCTCCCAGTAACCTTGGTATTGTTATCAAATCTACTGCATTTGCTCTCAGGATGAATGCTGGCTGTCGTGGTTCTCATGGGCAATTTTAAAAAGTCCGTTGAGGGACCAATTGGTTGCAACAAATAACGACGCATATTAGACCATACAGTGTGCCTCAGCATCACTCGGGGTAACTGCTGGTTGCACAATTTTCTGGAAGTGCATCTGTGCTGCTGATGCAGTGCCCCCATTACCAGTAAGCTGGTACTCATTTTGTCAACCTCGGAAGGATGACAGGCTGAGTCACTGAGTCATCCCACCTGGTGTTTCAACGGCAAGACAATATTGCATCAAGTAATATACAATGTTGACCATCCGATCCAAATGATACCCAGACCAAACGTGCAGAGAGGCAATTGTGTGCGTCGACTCGTCAATAGAAGGTAATGGAAAACAGCAGTGTATACCATAATGGACAACAGAAACGGACTGTCATATACTATACAATGACAATGATACCAAATATACTCATGACTGCTAAAAGGACATGGCAATAGGCCACATAATTTCAGGCCTTGGATGCAGAGAATAGACTGGCCCATGGGACAGATTAAAACTCACCTTCAACATTTGGCAACAGTACCCCCATCCCTTTTAAATCAACTTGCACGCACTGTTACTTTGTAGTTTTCATATTTAACCACAATATGCACAAACATCCGATACATACCGGAATGTACAAACTGGTGTTCCCCTTTCCAATAAGTCTCCACTACATGATGACCACCTCGTCCTCTCAATATTCCCATTCAACCAAAAACTAATTTGACAAATAAACATAGCTTCTTGTATAGAGACTTTAGTTAATACGAAATTGATCAATGTTACCATGACAGACAAATTGTGTGCTCTTACCTAATTACCTTAACCTGATTGATGCATCAGTAGGCTTAATACAATTAAATAATCCTTTAAACCTTCCAGGTTAAAGTACAATTGACCTGATCACGTTACCTTTTGGCATTTCCATCTGAACTTTGTCTACCAAGATGTGTAATTATGATCTTTATTACCTCCATTTCCAATTCCTAAACAAACCCTCCTACGAGCTGGCGTTCATGTTTCCTTTAGTCCTCACTTTATTCCTTTGATTGAAAACTACCCTTCCTTGAGAATAGCACTTGTAGAGGATGAGGGTGGGAAGAATGCAGGTCTTGATCAGACATTAAATTTATATACAAGCTCCACTGTTATTCCATAAATAAAATACTTTGTCGTTACACACCCGTGACACCAACCGCAACATTGAGGCATGCATACTTTTAGCCATAGAACCAGCACCCAAGTTGGTCACCTTAGGATAGGAGAAAAATAATATATGACAAGTTATCTCATCTTAAAGAATAGTTATATCATTTATATTTTAATAACACCACAGATATACAAACATATATGTATGGTGTGTATCGTTATGTTAGTATATACATATATGTATGTCATTAAACCTGTGCAATATATATATATATATATATATATATATATATATATATATATATATATATATATATATATATATATACACACATACACACACATATATATATATATATATATATATATATATATATATATATATATATATATATATATATATATATTGTTACATATTTATGTGAATGTATGTGAATTACCATTCAGGTCTTTGCTTATCCGTGTGTAGTATATTAAGTTGTTGTGTAGTTGTTGTGGTTGGAGGGTCAGGAGCCCTTCTGAAAAGGTGGCCGGAAACGGAAGTGACCGGAAACGGAAGGAAAAAGACACGAGGAAAAAGGACGAGGATTCTTCTTCCTCGCCCCGCACCGACGAAAGGTGGGATTGATTGAGCCGTGTGGAAAAGCGGCGTTCCGAAGCCCGCCTGGCGAGAAGAATTACCGGGACGTGTACCTGCCCGGTGGAGACGTCAAGTTGACGTGGGGCCGTGCATCGACCCCGCGTCTGGCACCGTTCCCAACACCGTCTAAAAAGACGCGTACGGGTCGCCCGTTGGGGCCTACCACGCCTGGCAAGCGGCGTGGGGCTTTTGGCTTGCTTTCCCGTCCCCGCTTCGCGTGGCCGCGAGGGGCTGTAGCCGGGGTGCCGGGTACGATTCCTGCCCGGTGGAAACACGTCCACCCGGGGTTCGTTCAATCGCCCGAGTGCGGCGACGCCGACCATCATCTTGGTCAGGAGGGGCCCAGAGACATTGTGCGGGACCGAGACCAAAACGGGGTCGTGAGTACTCACCGGGACATACGTATATAAGATGGCCATCTTAATCATAGGGAATTGATTGTGGGTTGGGAATTGTTGATGGTTGTGTATTGTTGATTGCTCGGGGAAAATCTCCGTGGTTGTGTCATTGAAATTGTATGGTATCATTACCATTGGAAATATATCCTTGAACATCCGTTGTCTCTTGGGTGAAATTCATATGGATTGCGTGGCGAAAGCGCATATATAATACAGCTTTCTGGCGAAGTTCCTCTCACGGTCCGGGGGTCACCGAGACCAGGTATTCACCGAGGGGACCACGTAACAGAATATATATATATATATATATATATATATATATATATATATATATATATATATATATATACACACACACACACACACACACACACACATATATATATATATATATATATATATATATATATATATACACACACAACAACAACAACAACAACAACATGCATTTTAAGGCCATGTTCCCTGCTAGAGCGGGGGTTAGCCTTGCGGTCCCCATGACAATCTTCTCCATTTTGCCCTATCTTCTGCATCTCTCCTTGTTAACCCCCTTGCCCGCATTTCTTCTTCCACCATCTTTAGCCAAGGTCTCAAAGGGGTTCATGTCTCCTAAATCAAGGACGTAACCAACCTCGGGAGACATATATATATATATATATATATATATATATATATATATATATATATATATATATATATATATATATATATATATATATATATATATATATATATATATATATATACATGTTAGCCATTAGGGTTTAAACCCCATGACTCAATTGATCATAACATCTGAAATTATATATCGTGCTTCTGAAAACTGATTTGAACTCAGCTGCAAGCAGAGGCGGGTGGACAAAATGTGGTTTCTAGGTTCGAGGTGCAGGATACAGGAAAAACCTGTGGATCCTTAGCCCAGTAAACAAGTCCTTGAATGTATGTGCCAGACATAAGATAAATAGCCCACAACCCACGTACAGGGAAAAACATGTTGCCAAACGCCTTCTTCACAAAGGGAATAATTAATTATATATCTTTGTAGTTTTCAGTGTGTCTCCTAAATCAAGGACGTAACCCACCTCGGGAGAAATATAGACATTACATATCCTTTGATTGTTATGTATTCGGCATGTGTATTCAATCATTAATCTACTATTATGCCTAGTGTCAAGAAAACCATTGAAGGTATTATGAGAACATTTCCTTCGGCCTGCGCTCGGGTCTGATGTGTTTAGATAAAGAGCCAGAAAAAGGTCACCCTATCCTATGCTTACATCTTTTCAGTCTAAGTTTGGCCTTCTGCAGGAAGGGACGATGGTAGGTGGGTCTTTACGGATCAGTTTTTCTTTGTCTTTAGCGCAGACTCTTATCTGATATTTTTGCTATATATGAAATGCCTATTTGCTGATTTTGCAGCGAGTGTCTTGAAAATGCCTGCTGCGTGTCAGGCGGTGCATTCTTGAGCCTTGCTCCACACTGTGTTTGTAATCGATTTTATTAAACATTGCTGCTCTGATCCTTGTCCTCCTTCCTTCCCTTGAGGTCATTGACCCCCACAAACCTGGTTGGCAGCGGTGGGATAATCCAGGTGTGCAGACGAGGTGGTCCCTCACGTTCCAGGTCGGGAAGGAGGCCCTGCCGGCCGGCATCTAATTTGGGTAAGCTGCCTTTGCACATCGAAATTGAAAGCCTCCTACCTTACTTTGGATGTGTGGACCTCTGTCGGCTGTACTACCTGGCTTGTATTCCGAACCATATTTCGTTTAACCAGAGCAGTAGTGGGTAACGAATCGATTATACAGGGCGCCAGAGATAAGGAGGGATACCCCTCAGGTAAGCTCCCTGCGTGGGAAGCAGGTAGACCCCTATGTGGGTGATAGATAATAGGTGTTAAGTTTACTCCGGCGTGAGAACTGTGTTTAAGGTTAGAGATCGGGGGGCGACCCGATCTTAGGACTACCAGGAGGGATTAACCCAAGAAGGTAGAAAGATGGGTAATAAGGTAGGAAAGGAGGGAGAGCCTTTGAAGAACACTCCAGCGTTTTACATGAAAAGAGAACATGGGTATGCTGCTTTGCAACCGGGCAAAGCATGGGTTGTATTGACCAAGGGTCTGAGTACGCCTTGGCCAGAGGAAGGGTCATTTGCAATAGACAAGTTGGATGTGCTATATGGGGCTTTAGATGCCCTAGAGAAGAAGAAGAAGAGACTCCCACCTGATTCATGGAAGGTCTATAGTTGGTGGAAGGTGGAGGCCTTGAAGAGACAGGCAGCCTCCAGACAAGCGAGTTTGCGAGGAGAGTTGGGCAAATATCAGGATGAGCGAAAACAGGGTCGAAAGAAGCAGGATAAACAGATGAAGGCGCTCGCAGCGCAGACAAGCCAGAGGCTAATGGTAGCCCGGATTAATTCCGAAGAGGAGGAACAGGATGAGGAAGATGAAATCCCTGTTTCCTATTCCCCCCATGGTCCAGTCCCAGGATCTAAGGCACATACCCGACACCAGGGCGCTGTAGGGGAAACAAATGGGAGACCCCCTAGAGTTCAAAAGACCCCACAACCATCAGCCCCTCAGGTCGAGGACGATGGAGATAGTGGCACAGACACCCCGGGGTTTCCACCCCCGATAGGTCCAGGTCAGAAAGTATACCCTTCACTAGTGGAGTATCAGGCACTAATGCAACGTGCGATAGAAATAAAGGGAGTGTTCCCCATGCGATGTGCGGGACTAAATGCAAACGGCGTGGTAGTGAGGGTACGGGTGCCTTGGAAGCAATCTGATTTAACGGCCATGCAAAGGAGGGTTCAGGAAATGTTAATCGACCAACCCATGGAGTTAATACACTTGCTTCGCGATTGGGTTACAGATGATGCCCCGGATTGGAGATATTTGTCATTTGGGAGCATCCGTCTTACCACCAAGGGTATGGGAGAAGGCCAAAACTCTTTCATTATGGCCAGCAGACGACCCCATAGCTCGAGTGCCACCCCTGGGAGGACCCGAGTGGGTCACCTTGAAAAATCTTCTCCTGACTAGCATTGGTCAGGCGCTAGCGCCACCTGGAGGACCAGATTGGGGAAAAATTGGCAACATAAAGCAAAAGGCAGGAGAATCAATCGGCGATTACCGAGAGAGAATAGAAAAAGCAATAGCTCGATGGGGCGGATTACGGTTCATCCAAATCGGGGACCTACCCGCTCCCCTGGTGAATAATTACCTAGTAGAAGGGCTTCGGCCCGCACTAAAGAAAAGTGCACGCCGTCCTTTTCGGTTGGAAAGGAATGGGGACCAATGAATTATGTACGAAACTTGAACAATGTCCGGGCTCCGCCTCGGAGGAAAAGAAGGAAATTAAGGAGGAAATGTTGCAGATGTTGGTAAGTGAAAAATTGGCCCAGCAACAAGCAACAAGAACAACGGGGAGCAAGAAGAAGAAACAAAAGGGGGCAGAAATAATGGGAAGTGACAGTGAGTGGGTCAAGTGATGACGAGACACTCGGTCCGGCACTGCAGGCAGCTGTGATGCAAGTACCCCGGGGACCACAAGGACCTAGTGGGCCAGGGAATCAGACGTGGGGACAACCCCAACGGGCCGCTCCACAATGTTCTGTGCTAGGTCCCCCGCCGGCCTATTGGCCACCACAAACACCCATGCCAGGATGGGCACCGCAATGGGGACCCTCAAATATGGGCCCCACCCCATGGGTTACCCCCAATTCAGGCATGCCATACGGGCCTTGTGCCCCAGGCCAACAGATGCCGAGGGGAGGCCAAGGGCGCCCACCTCCCTACAAAGGGGGGCGAAGGCCAAACCAACAAAACCAACAGGGGGTTCCAGGACAGGGACCCCCAGGGAGAGGGGCATGCTTCGAATGTGGGCAAATGGGCCACTGGAGACGGGATTGTCCAAATTGTCCAAGGGGACCACGAGGGCCCCAGGGACAGCAAGGGCCGTCATATGGAAACGCCTATTGACGGGACGAATGCGGGCCGCCAAAGGAATGTCCATTGATAACGATGACCCCAGATGAGGAACCGACCTTGACGTTAGATGTAAATGGACAGCCACTAGAATTCTTAGTGGATACTGGTGCGACTCGCAGTTCTATCAATAAGGGACAACTACCTACCTTGAAACCCACACACACAAGAGCGTCCAAATCCAGGGCGTTTCGGGAAAATTAGAAGCTCTCCCCGTATCAAAAGAGGCCCGAGTAATGTTCGGACCACTAGAAGCTAAGCATGCATTTCTCATGACCACTACTGCCCCAACTAATTTACTAGGACGGGATTTGCTGTGTCGATTAGGTTGTAACATTTCGTGCACCAAAGAAGGTGTATACGTCGACGTCGGAGAATCGAACCGCGATTTGTTAATGATGGCATTACAGCGAGCCAGCCCCACCGTGTATTGGTGGCGGTTGGAGGAAGGGGCTCTAGCAACATGGACCCATGTGATCGACATGATTGGCGCGCAGACGCAAGAAATTCGCGATTGGCTAGAAGAACACCACATAGCCACAAAATTGAAATACAACCCGCCGCACTGCACCGCATGTTATGATGCGACTGGGAGCGATGATTATTATTTAGACATGGTTGCGGCAGCCTTAGGGGAAACCTCCGATCTTCAATTATCACACATATGGATTGGCCGAGAGGTAATTGGAATTGCGGCAACCTTGTCGCCACGCCAGAGATCGAAGGCTAAGTACCCCGAGGGGATGGTAGCGCATGTTACCCTTAGCACCGCCAGAGGATGGCCACCCGAGAGCATTGGATGGATGATGGACCGACTGCGGAAAACGCCAGTAAGGCGTCGATACGATGTTGAACACCGAACGGTCCATGTGTTGGACAACAATGAAGGGTTCATAATCAATTTGGCACCCCAGGACAGACGAGTTAGATTTGAGATGGTGGAACTACCACCCAAAGCTGCACACATGGTTAGAGCGGTCCCCACGACCCCAGGGGACTCCGATGGGTTGCTCGACACCGTCACCCCGTCACTATGGGCGCAACACGAGAATGAAGTAGGGCGCATTAGGGATGCACCCCCGTTGGTGATTCCAATTAAAGAGGGGTTACCTTTACCACACATTCGGCAGTACCCACTTCGGCACGAGGCCGACGCAGGCATTTTTCCGGTGATAGAATCGCTCGTGCAGCAGGGAATAATAATCGAAACCAACAGCCCATGTAACACCCCAGTTTTCCCAGTGCCAAAACCAATGACAGGAAAGTGGTGATTTGTGCAGGATTTGCGGGAGATTAACAAAATAATTCAGGGTATTCATCTGGTTGTACCAAATGCAGAAGTTCTGATGACTTCCATTCCGCCAGAGGCTACACATTTTACAGTCATAGACTTGTGTTCCGCCTTCTTTTCAGTGCCAATAGCTCCAGAGTCCCAGTACCTCTTCGCTTTCACCTTTAGGGGGAGACAATTCACCTGGACAGTGCTTCCGCAGGGTTTCGCAGATAGCCCCACCTTGTTTTCACGGGCGCTGCACCGCGATCTCGCGGATGTCCAGTTGGAAGGCGGCTCGGTGCTGTTGCAGTACATCGACGACTTATTAATCTGCTCTCCATCCAAGGCAGCCTGCGAGACCGATTCACTAGCGCTGTTAAATGCGCTAGCCGAGAAAGGCCACAAGGTAGGCCGGGAGAAATTGCAATTTGTGCGGGAGATAGTTACATACTTGGGACACGCGATTTCGCATGGGAAACGTGAGCTCAACGCGAGCCGGGTCACTGCCATCATGGAAACCCCGTTGCCTCGTACACAAAGGGAGGTGTTGCGATTTTTGGGAATGGCAGGGTACTGTCGTACATGGATAATTGACTATGCGTTACTAGCAAAACCTCTGTATGAGGCGACGAAAAACGACCAGCCACGGAGGGTGAACTGGACTGACAATCGAATACGCTGCTACGAAGGGCTCAAACGTGCCCTGGTAACGGCCCCAACCTTGGGCCTTCCCGACTATAAAAAGGCCTTCACACTTTTCACCCATGCAGTAGGGGGATTCGCGCAATCCGTGTTAACTCAGACTCATGGAGATAAGGAACGTCCGGTAGCCTATTTCAGCAAAAAGCTTGATGCGGTAGAACAAGGCTTTCCGCTGTGCTTACAAGCCGTGGCGGCTGCCCGATACGCAGTTGAGCAGACGGCCGACATAGTAATGGGACATGCGGTCCTTTTACAGGTACCGCATTGCGTTCATATGCTACTACAACAGCGAAACACAGCACCTCACAGCCACTCGACTGATGCAATATGAAACGGCATTAATTATGGCACCTAACGTAACGGTGATGCGGTGCACCGTTCTTAACCCAGCGACACTTTTGCCAACAAAGGAGGAGGGAGTCCCGCACGTTTGTACGGACGTGGTCCAGTTAATATCGACGGTAAGGCCCGACTTACAGGACACTCCGCTACAGGAAGCCGATCACACCTATTACGTTGATGGTTCAGCCAAACGGGCATGAGACGGATCCCTGTTATCTGGGTACGCAGTATGCTCGGATACAGAGACGGTCGAAAGCGGCCGCCTCCCGCCCACCTGGTCAGCACAACAAGCTGAACTGTATGCACTCACGAGAGCGTGCGAAGTAAGTGAGGAAAAGGCAGTAACAATTTATACTGACTCGGCATACGCACACAGAGTGGTCCACGACAAAGGGGCCATATGGAAAATGAGAGGGTTCCTCACTTCAGCGGGAGCACTCATCAAAAATGGGGACTTAGTGCAAAATCTGCTTCATAGTATTATGCTACCACGTGAAATAGCTGTAGTTAAATGCCGAGGTCACCAGCGTACAGACGCTGTGGCCCGCGGAAACGCCCGAGCCGACGAAGCAGCAGGACAAGCGGCAAACCAACAGGTTGGGTATAATATGCCAGTAGTTACGCGCAAACAGGGCACTAAAGCGACCGCCCAGGTAGACGTTCTGACATCCGCACCGACAGAGTTCGATGTAATACAATTACAAGCTGCGGCCTCAAACGTAGAACATCAAGATTGGATTAAATTGGGAGCTCAGCGCCCCGCGGAAGGACAAATGTGGACGATTAACGACAAACCCGTGGCACCGCGAGCTTTATTGCCATGGTTGGCACGCATGGCACATCAAAATGGCCATGTGTGCCATAGGGGGGTGATGAGGCAGGTCACGTCCACCTGGGCAGCACCAGGCCTTTCGACTGTGGTTACCATGGTCTGCCGCTCGTGCGCTATATGTCAACGGCACAATAGGGGGGCTCCCCCCAGGCGCCGCCACAACGCGGGCCACCCGGCTCCGGTCGGGCCGTTCTGTCATATCCAGTTCGATTTTTTCAATTTACCACCTTGTATGTCCTTTAAGCATGTATTGGTAGTGGTGGACATGTTCACCAAGTGGGTAGAGGCCTACCCATGCGTCAAGGCTGACGCTATAACGGTGGCCAAGTGCCTTTTGCGGCACTTCATATGTCGATTCGGCGTCCCGCAGAAAGTGTCGTCCGATCAGGGCGGGCACTTCACAGGGGACGTCATTAAAGCCGTGTTAAAGGCCTTGGGGGTGATACAGTCGTTCCACTGTGTTTACCACCCACAATCGGCGGGACTTGTAGAATGAACGAATGGCACACTGAAAGGTAATTTGGCAAAGATTTGCGACGAGACAGGCCTCAAGTGGCCGGAGGCCCTTCCGCTAGCGTTAATGAGCGTGCGCTCCACTCCAGGGCGCACCACTGGTCTCTCTCCGCACGAGATATTGATGGGTCGACCCATGAGTTTGCCGGTATCGGCGCCAGTGGATATGGCAGCACTTGAATTACCTATCATGGATGACATGCTTTTAAAGTTTTGCATAGGTCTGTCCCATGTGGCGCGCAGCATACATGAACGTGTTCGGGAGGCTCTGCCGGAGCCAACAAGCAAGCCTATCCACACCTTCGAGGCAGGAGATTACGTGCTGGTGAAGCATTTCACCCGTAAGACTGCGCTCGAACCAAGGTGGACGGGGCCATTCCAAGTTCTCCTGACCACACCAACAGCGGTGTTTTGTGAGGGCAAGTCGTCCTGGGTACATGCCACACATTGTAAGTTGGCCATACCCACAAACACAGACACCTCAAACGCACCACCACAGATCGAGGATGCCGCACCACCGCCTGTTAGGGGTGGCGATCACACTTAGTTTAATATACCGCTTTGCCAGCACTGCACCTGCCGTGTCACGCCTCAAGTGGGGGGACATGAGGGCATGGGCGGACACGGAGACATATGCATATGGCGACCAAACCGTTAAGGTCCACCGGCAGAGAGTTATCTGGGGTCAGAGGATAAATATACCCTGCTGCCCTGTAAAGGAAGATGTATGGACACAGATAATGTGGAGGGCATTGTACACAGACTCACATGGAAGGAAGACAGGTTTTGCTGCCCTCAGTCGTATAAAGCAAGCGCCACGACAAGGCGGCACACCAATAGTAAACATGGCCAGGGCAGGTTACAAATGGGGAAAGGACTCGAACAATTTAACCACGCATGTTTTACTGAACAGCGGCACTACCCTGTTATTACAATGTGAATTCATGACCTCACGGAGCTCCCCCTACGCCTACAGGCCACCATGCATCTCACACATATTGACTCCGCACCCACGGATCGAAAGCAAGAAAAAGCCAAAGGAAAACACGTATTGGACAGTGACCCGTGCAATGGCGAAGGTACAAAACCGATCACGTTGTTGGATGCATTTTCCTCACACCAGTACGACAGGGAGAGATGGTAGTGCTGCCCCTGTCCCTACGAGATATGTGCTCAGGACCCTTGCGTACCCCATGTTTGACCACAACCTTGGAGCT
>NW_027617751.1:0-99000 GCF_964187855.1 Myxine glutinosa
TTTCATCAGAATCAGGTATTGTTCAAAAAACAATCACCTCAAAAGGAGGTGTCCTCTCTCTGAGTTTTCCTTTCAGGAAATAAACAGTGTGACATGATGAGGGAGACGGTGCACACTTACTTTATGAAAGAATGTGCCTAATTTACCAAAGTGTGCCTCATTTACCAGAGAGTTCCTCATTTACCAAAGAGTGTGCCTCATTTACCAAAGAGTGTGCCTCATTTACCAAAGAGTGTGCCTCATTTACCAAAGAGTGTGCCTCATTTACCAAAGAGTGTGCCTGACATACCAAAGAGTGTGCCTGACTTACAAAAGAGTGTGCCTGACTTACCAAAGAGTGTGCCTGACTTACCAAAGAGTGTGCCTGACTTACCAAAGAGTGTGCCTGACTTACCAAAGAGTGTGCCTGACTTACCAAAGAGTGTGCCTGACTTACCAAAGAGTGTGCCTGATTTACCAAAGGGTGTGCCTCATTTACCAAAGAGTGTGCCTCATTTACCAAAGAGTGTGCCTGACTTACCAAAGAGTGTGCTTGATTTACCAAAGAGTGTGCCTGACTTACCAAAGAGTGTGCCTCATTTACCAAAGAGTGTGCCTCATTTACCAAAGAGTGTGCCTGACTTACCAAAGAGTGTGCTTGATTTACCAAAGAGTGTGCCTGGTACCGACTCCTACACTATGGACCAAGGTAGAACACAGATCCTAAAACAAGGCCTGGATAAGTAATGACACCTGCACCCTAAGAGAGCAGCAATGTTCTATCAACACCGAAAAGAAAGAATTTCAACTCATCTTACAATAAAAAATAAAGAAAAAGAAAATCTTACAATAAAAAACAATTCATAGGAAAGAAATGGAAAATAATTCCTGGTGTGTTCGGCATTTCAAATGAGCACCAATCATTGAATTCTGTACAGGTAAACTGAGTTGATACTACATTCAGTTGTTTTTGGTGATATTTCTTTGTCGCTCTCCTCCCTGATAATCAATTGCCGCAAATACCTTGATACTCATGACACAAGACTCTATACGTAAAGCTAAGGTTGTGTTGAAGAGAAGAGAGACACAGAGACAGAGACCGAGACAAACACACAAGCACACCATTATTTATATATCGTAGCTCTCAGCCTCATTGAGCACCGTTACCTGGCTGTGTACCATGCAGGGATCCAGGACATGCGTGCGGACCTGAGTCACCCGGTACACGTGGATAACTGCCTACTGGACCTTCAAACTGGTACATGCTTGAGGGAGCAGCCAGCTTACACTCACCGTGACTACAGGTTAGTGATTTTTTTCTTCAGAAACTGGGGCGTGGAAGACAACCGACACCCCACATCACTGATGGCAGAACCTGACGTCTGTCTGCTGTTGCTCAGACACATGCAAAGTAGTAGCCCAGATGTTTATATAATATATCGTTCATTTAGATGTATTTCGTCATGTCTTACGTCTCAACTGAAAAGCTCTACCACAACAAGACCTTTGCAAGTACAGAGGGGTTGTATACTGTACTGTATATATATATATATATATATATATATATATATATATATATATATATATATATATATATATATATATTTAGATTTTTATATTTATGTATCCATATATATATATATAAATTTAGATTTTTATATTTATGTATCCATATATATATATAAATTTAGATTTTTATATTTATGTATCCATATATATATATAAATTTAGATTTTTATATTTATGTATCCATATATATATATATATATATTTAGATTTTTATATTTATGTATCCATATATATATATAAATTTAGATTTTTATATTTATGTATCCATATATATATATAAATTTAGATTTTTATATTTATGTATCCATATATATATATAAATTTAGATTTTTATATTTATGTATCCATATATATATATAAATTTAGATTTTTATATTTATGTATCCATATATATATATAAATTTAGATTTTTATAGTTATGTATCCATATATATATATAAATTTAGATTTTTATAGTTATGTATCCATATATATTTATATAAATTTAGATTTTTATAGTTATGTATCCATGTATATTTATATAAATTTAGATTTTTATATTTATGTATCCATATTTATATATATATAAATTTCGATTTTTATATTTATGTATCCATATATATTTATATAAATTTAGATTTTTATAGTTATGTATCCATGTATATTTATATAAATTTCGATTTTTATATTTATGTATCCATATATATATATAAATTTAGATTTTTATATTTATGTATCCATATTTATATATATATAAATTTCGATTTTTATATTTATGTATCCATATATATTTATATAAATTTAGATTTTTATAGTTATGTATCCATATATATTTATATAAATTTAGATTTTTATAGTTATGTATCCATGTATATTTATATAAATTTAGATTTTTATATTTATGTATCCATATTTATATATATTTAAATTTCGATTTTTATATTTATGTATCCATATATATTTATATAAATTTAGATTTTTATATTTATGTATCCATATATATTTATATAAATCTGGATTTTTATATTTATGTATCCATATAAATATATATAAATTTAGATTTTTATATTTATGTATCCATATATATATACATATATATAAATTTAGATTTTTATATTTATGAATCCATATATATATATATATACCAGCTGAGGTACCCGGCTTCGCCCGGGTTGAATAAGAATAATACAAATATATGATGAAAAGAACATGTATATTTTAGAGCAATATCACAGTACATTTCCTATATGACGTTTTGTCAATTATCAATTTCTCAAAACCTCTTGGTATACAACATTTCTGGTTTTCTTACTTGGTGCCAAGACATAAAGATTGCTTGGTTTTCCAACCCTCGAGCAGCCCACGTACAGCTGGCCATGGGAAGTACCCGGCATTGCCGGATGGGGGAAGGGAGGGGAGGGGGAAAGGGAGGGGAGGGGAACGGGGGGGAGGGGAGGAGAGGGTGGGGAGGGGAGAAGAGGGGGAGAGGGGGGAGGGGAGAAGAGGAGGGAGGGGGAGGAGGAGAGGGGAGGGGGGAGGGGGGAGGGGGAGGGGGGAGAAGGAGAGGGGAGGGGGGAGGGGTGAGGGGAGGTGGGGGGGAGGGGAGGGGGGAGAAGGAGAGGGGAGGGGGAGGGGTGAGGGGAGGTGAGGGGGGAGGGGGAGGGGTGAGAGAGGTGAGGTGAGGGGGGAGGTGAGGTGAGGGAAGAGGGGGGGGAGGGGTGAGCGGAGGGGAGGGGGGGAGGTGAGGGGGGAGGGGGGAGTGGAGGGGAAGGGGGAGGGGGAGGGGTGAGGGGGAGGGAGTGGGGGAGGGGTGAGGGGGGAGGGGAGTGGGAGGGGGGAGGGGAGGGGGAGGGGGGCTTCGCCCGGGTTGAATAAGAATAATACAAATATATGATGAAAAGAACATCTATATTTTAGAGCAATATCACAGTACATTTCCTACATGACGTTTTGTCAATTTTCAATTTCTCAAAACCTCTTGGTGTACAACATTTCTGGTTTTCTTACTTGGTGCCAAGACATAAAGATTGCTTGGTTTTCCAACCCTCGAGCAGCCCACATCCAGCTGGCCATGGGAAGTACCCGGCATTGCCGGGCGAGGGAAGGGGGGGAGGAGGAAGGCGAGGGGAGGGGAACGGGGGGGGGGAGGGGAGGGGAACGGGGGGGGAGGGGAGGGGAACGGGGGGGAGGGGAACGGGGGGGAGGGGAACGGGGGGAGGGGAACGGGGGGAGGGGAACGGGGGGAGGGGAGGGGAACGGGGAGAGGGGAGGGGAACGGGGGGGAGGGGAGGAGAGGGTGGGGAGGGGAGGAGAGGGTGCGGAGGGGAGGGGAGAAGAGGGGGGGAGGGGAGAAGAGGAGGGAGGGGAGAAGAGGAGGGAGGGGAGGAGGAGAGGAGGGAGGGGGAGGAGGAGAGGGGAGGGGGGAGGGAGAGGGGGGAGGGAGAGGGGAGGGGGGGGAACGGCTAGTTTGGCAAGCGATAGCAGGATTTTTACTTTTATTTTTACCTCAATGAGGGCTATATATATAGTCCGTGCTTGGAGCCTTCAAGTTCAACATAAAGTTTTTTTTGGAAAAATAATGCAGATGTATAACAATCCACCAATGCAAGTTCAGAAATGAATGCAGATCCTTTACTTTGCGATACAAACGCAATTCCCGCCATTTCCACTCACGATCGAGGCCCTCCACAGTCGGCTTCTATCAGTTCGGCCGCGCCTCTTCTTCCTCCTACAACTTCGTCTCACTTCTTTCACTCAAAATGTACGAAATTCTGCCGCATGAAATTATGTAGAGGCCTCGTCGGGGGGATATAAGGTACATAAGGAAGGCGTTGTAACAGAAGAATCAAAATAAAAGTGGAAGAACATGAGGAAATGGGAGCTATTCTGGACCCACAGCCAAACCCGACAAACCATTGCAATACACCCCGAACGTCTAGCGCCGCCACAAACCACCATGGAATTGCAGGTGGCGCGGTTTTTTAAACATTGATATTAAAATAAAACGTAGCCTATAACCACCAGGATTTTATGCTGATTCCGAATCTGTGTCTAAAACTTTTCTCCGATGTGTAGTTCTTGAGTTATAAGCGGACATCCAGACAGACACACATATACACACACAGACACTCCTCCTTTATATATAGAGATAAATTTAGATTTTTATATTTATGTATCCATATATATATATATATATATATATAAATTTAGATTTTTATATTGATGTATCCATATATATATATATACTAGCTGAGGTACCCGGCTTCGCCCGGGTTGAATAAGAATAATACAAATATATGATGAAAAGAACATGTATATTTTAGAGCAATATCACAGTACATTTCCTACATGACGTTTTGTCAATTATCAATTTCTCAAAACCTCTGGGTATACAACATTTCTGGTTTTCTTACTTGGTGCCAAGACATAAAGATTGCTTGGTTTTCCAACCCTCGAGCAGCCCACGTACAGCTGGCCATGGGAAGTACCCGGCATTGCCGGACGGGGGAAGGGAGAGGGGAGGGGGAAGGGGAGGGGAGGGGAACGGGGGGGGGGGAAAGGGGAGGGGAGGGGAATGGGGGGGAGGGGAGGAGAGGGGGGGGAGGGGAGAAGAGGGGGAGAGGGGGGAAGGGGAGAGGAGAGGGAGGGGGGGAGAGGGGGGGAGAGGGGGGGAGGGGAGAAGAGGAGGGAGGGGAGGAGGAGAGGAGAGGATTGGGGGAGGAGGCGAGGGGAGGGGGGAGGAGGAGAGGGGAGGGGGGGAGGGGGTGAGGGGAGGTGAGGGGTGAAGGGAGGTGAGGTGAGGGGGGAGGTGAGGGGGGATGGGAGGGGGAGCAGAGGGGAGGGGGAGGGGGAGCGGAGGGGGGTGATGGGGAGGGGAGGGGGAGGGGAGTGGGAGGGGGGAGGGGGAGTGGAGGGGGAGTGGAGGGGGAGGAGAGGGGGAGGGGGGGCTTCACCCGGGTTGAATAAGAATAATACAAATATATGATGAAAAGAACATGTATATTTTAGAGCAATATCACAGTACATAGAAAGGGAAACATATGAAAATCTGTTAACTAAATTGTTACCCAAAAATTTGTTCACCAATATGTTTGTAAAGGTGTGTAATAACATGTGTTAAAATGTTGAAGTTCAACTCCCCTGGGAAACCCAGAAAAAAAGCTGTTGAATTGGGGTACCGAAAAATTATTTTCGAGAATTTTTATTTTTTTAAATCGGCCCTTAAGTAACTTATGAGGAGTCAAATAAGGGTTTTTCATGATTCTGAGTTGATTGTTAACATTTATATTTCACCACAGACACTCCTTTGTGGAAAAATAATTTCTAAATATATCTCATTTTCTACTTTGCAGGACATGGAGTCTAGCAATATGGATGAAGACGTTACTCCACCTGTGCTCAATTGCTTCATCTGTGCACGCTCGGATACACCAGCTGAAAGGCTCATACAGGCAACTCCAAAGGGATACTCAACTTTATTGAAACAAGCAGAAACTGTCGAAAATGTTACTGTTGTGGAATGTATGAAGGAGGCTCAAAAGGAAGGAAAACTGAGGTACCACCAGAAGTGTAAAAATGATCTGTACAACAACTTTGTTGCAACCACCAAGAAGTCAGCTCAAGCATCAAAGGCAGAGAAAGAGTCATCAAAGTTGAAGAGAAGACGCACTACTTGTGAGTTCAGTTCATCAACTGGCTGCAGTTCTAGAAGATCACAGTCAGTTGACCTCCTGTATAAGGATGTATGCATTCTTTGCAACCAACCAGCCCAGCTCTACAAAAATAATCCAGCACAAGCTAGAAAGAAATACAGAGTGCCAGATAATTTGACTGCAGATACACTGAAGGCAAGCTTGCTGAAGACAGCACGGAGTCGCGGGGATGACTGGGGCACTGAAGTCACTGGACGCCTGGAAGGGATCAACGACTTGGTAGCAGAAGAAACACTGTACCATTTGCGATGCAAACTTATGTTTGCGAGAGGTGACAGTTTGTCCAAGACTGATGAGGAAGGAAAAAGGAAGAGAGGACAGAGGAGTATTGATGAGGAGCGAGAGGCAGTTTTTATTGAATTCTGCGAATGGTTAGACTCAGAATTAGAGCATGGGGTAATGAACATGGACCAAGTCCATGAAAAGCTGCAGGAGTTTGATCAGTCACCAGAGAAGAGCCTTTCTTATTCAAAGCATTGGCTAAAGATAAAACTTCTAGAGAAATACGAAGACACCTTGTATTTCACAACACAGGAAAGAAGGGCAGATGTACTCTGTCTCAAAGATGGCACCGACAATATTCTGCGAGCGCATCATGCTAATCTTGACCATGGAGATGAGAAGACTCAGATCATAAAGACGGCACTCAAGTTCATATCCAATGATATTGCCTCGATTGATTTAGGTCCAAAGTCATACCCCACCACACACAGTATGACTGACATCGATAGTCAGCTGACACTTGTTCTTGCAAGCCTTCAGATGTTCTTGAGACCGATTGTCAAGACAGACGAAAGAGTTGCCGTTTGGGGGCAGAATTTTATTAAGGCCTGTCGACCTCGGTCTGGAGTATTGCCACACCAAATGGGGCTTGCCATACAACTTGATCATAGATTTGGGTCAAAATGGATGCTCAACAAGTTCCACCGGCTGGGATACACTGAGTCTCACACGGAGACACAAAACTACAAATACTGCTTCCTTAATAGTAGGAGTGGAGATGATGTTCCAGATACTTCTGGCACTCTTGACACCATTGTGGAGGAAACCGATGAACAGATCAATGATGAGGTTGCGGTTGATGCTGCGCTTGAGGATCAATCAGTGATGACAGCCAAAGTGCCAGCCAGTGAAAGTGAATTGTCAAGTAATGATCAGGTGGTCTTTATGGAGGTTGGGGAAACAAACAATGCAGTCACTCAGTTTGTTGGAGACAATATAGATTTAAACATTGTCTCTATTCATGGAAACACTCCCTTTCACTCAATGGATTGGATCGAAGTCACCTCTCCGGCACCACCTTTGCCAGATCCACAGACAACAGCAGCTTTCCCCGGGTGAAGTTGAAGGCACTCGACAAAGCTAAGATCCTGAGAGGAACTGAAGTAAAGATTATTCCATTTACGAACAGGAAACAGATAGGAACGAACGCGATCATGTTTCTCCCCCTCGCTGAGCTTTCCTCCTCCCTGGCTCATGATCAGCTACTCCTCACTCCAGGTGACACACTCTGGGCAGCGGGGTGGGTGATCAAAGCCAACGATCCTGAGTTCCCACACTCCAACTGGAATGGCTGGATGAAGAGAATCCATGCTAATGATGCAAAGCAGAGCACACAGATCGAGTTCCTCCCAGTTATTGAAGGAGACCCTAATGACCTCAACACCATCTTCACCACTCTGAAAGAGTGCATACGGCGCGCTGGGGTCGCTATAGTGACCTTTGATCTTCCGATTTGGCTGAAGGCTGTGAATATAATAAAGCAGGCAAATCTACCCGTCATTCCAAGGTTGGGTGGTTTTCACCTGCTGAAGTCTTATCTTGGATCAATGGGTAACATCATGGAAGATTCTGGACTACTAGATGTGATCCAGTTGATCTATCCTGGAAGTACGACAGCCAACCACATCATGGATGGAGGATGTTTTGACAAGGCAATCCGTGTTCACCTCCTCATCGATGCAGCCATCTATCAACACATCATGAAACTTGCCTTCACTGAGGAGGAGCGTGGTGACATGAAGACCTTCATGGAGAAGGTGGCTGATGGGAAGATGGGAGCCAGACACTCAGACCCAGTAGTGCCAGTGTTTGAGCAAAGGTTTGAAGAAACCTTCAAACGACAACTGAGATTCTGGACTACTAGATGTGATCCAGCCTGTGGAGTCTGTAATGGCATTACATGCAGAAACTGCAGTCATGATGTTGTTGAGTCTGAAGAAGACATAGACAATGACTGTTGAAACTTCTGACATTGTGAATGAGAAATAACTCTTGAGTATTATATATGTATGTGAAATAAAAGCTACTTTGTGTGTAAATGTAAAAGTGAAAATATAAATGTTAACAATCAACTCAGAATCATGAAAAACCCTTATTTGACCCTCATAAGTTACTTAAGGGCCGATTTAAAAAAATACAAATTCTCGAAAATAATTTTTCGGTACCCGAATTCAACAACTTTTTTTCTGGGTTTCCCACGGGAGTTGAACTTCAACATTTTAACACATGTTATTACACACATTTACAAACATATTGGTGAAGAAATTTTTTGGTAACAATTTAGTTAACAGATTTGTGAAATATCTCATAAAATGCCCTTACTAACATTTCCTACATGACGTTTTGTCAATTTTCAATTTCTCAAAACCTCTGGGTATACAACATTTCTGGTTTTCTTACTTGGTGCCAAGACATAAAGATTGCTTGGTTTTCCAACCCTCGAGCAGCCCACGTACAGCTGGCCATGGGAAGTACCCGGCATTGCCGGGCGGGGCAAGGGAGGGGAGGAGGAAGGGGAGGGGAGGGGAACGGGGGGGGGAGGGGAGGGGAACGGGGGGGGAGGGGAGGAGAGGGTGGGGAGGGGAGAAGACGGGGAGAGGGGGGGAGGGGAGGAGAGGGTGGGGAGGGGGGAAGAGGGGGGAGGGGAGAAGAGGGGGGAGGGAAGAGGAGGGAGGGGGAGGAGGAGAGGGGAGGGGGAGGGGGGAGGGGGAATGGGGGAGGGGGGGAGGAGGATAGGGGAGGGGGGAGGTGAGGGGGGAGGGGGGAGGGGTGAGGGGAGTTGAGGGGGGAGGGGTGAGGGGAGGTGACGGGGGAGGGGTGAGGGGAGGTGACGGGGGAGGGGTGAGGGGAGGTGACGGGGGAGGGGATGGGGAAGGGAGGGGGGAGCGGAGGGGAGGGGGGAGGGGGAGTGGAGGGGGAGGGGGAGTGGAGGGGGAGGGGGAGTGGAGGGGGAGGGGGAGGGGAGCGGAGGGGGGAGTGGAGGGGAAGGGGGAGGGAGGGGGAGGGGGAGGAGGGGGAAGGAGGGGGGAGGGGGAGGGGAGAGGGGAGTGGAGGGGGTAGGGGGGGCTTCACCCAGGTTGAATAAGAATAATACAAATATATGATGAAAAGAACATGTATATTTTAGAGCAATATCACAGTATATTTCCTACATGGTGTTTTGTCAATTTTCGATTTCTCAAAACCTCTTGGTGTACAACATTTCTGGTTTTCTTACTTGGTGCCAAGACATAAAGATTGCTTGGTTTTCCAACCCTCGAGCAGCCCACGTCCAGCTGGCCATGGGAAGTACCCGGCATTGCCGGGCGGGGCAAGGGAGGGGAGGAGGAAGGGGAGGGGAGGGGAACGGGGGGGGAGGGGAGGGGAACGGGGGGGGAGGGGAGGAGAGGGTGGGGAGGGGGGAAGAGGGGGGAGGGGAGAAGATGGGGGAGGGAAGAGGAGGGAGGGGGAGGAGGAGAGGGGAGGGGGAGGGGGGAGGGGGAATGGGGGAGGGGGGAGGAGGAGAGGGGAGGGGGGAGGTGAGGGGGGAGGGGGAGGGGTGAGGGGGAGGGGTGAGGGGAGGTGACGGGGGAGGGGATGGGGAGGGGAGGGGGAGGGGATGGGGAGGGGAGGGGGAGCGGAGGGGAGGGGGGAGGGGGAGTGGAGGGGGAGTGGGAGTGGAGGGGGAGGGGGAGGGGGAGTGGAGGGGGAGGGGGAGGGGAGCGGAGGGGGGAGTGGAGGGGAAGGGGGGAGGGAGGGGGAGGGGGAGGGGGGAGGGGGAGGGGAGAGGGGAGTGGAGGGGGTAGGGGGGGCTTCACCCAGGTTGAATAAGAATAATACAACTATATGATGAAAAGAACATGTATATTTTAGAGCAATATCACAGTATATTTCCTACATGGTGTTTTGTCAATTTTCGATTTCTCAAAACCTCTTGGTGTACAACATTTCTGGTTTTCTTACTTGGTGCCAAGACATAAAGATTGCTTGGTTTTCCAACCCTCGAGCAGCCCACGTCCAGCTGGCCATGGGAAGTACCCGGCATTGCCGGGCGGGGGAAGGGGGGGAGGAGGAAGGGGAGGGGTGGGGAACGGGGGGGGAGGGGAGGGGAACGGGGGGGGAGGGGAGGGGAACGGGGGGGGGAGGGGAGGGGAATGGGGGGTGAGGGGAGGGGAACGGGGAGGGGAGGGGAGGGGAACGGGGGGGAGGGGAGGGGAACGGGGGGGGGAGGGGAGGGGAACAGGGGGGGAGGGGAGGGGAACGGGGGGGAGGGGGAAGGGAGGGGAACGGGGGGGAGGGGAGGGGAACGGGGGGGGAGGGGAGGGGAACGGGGGGGGAGGGGAGGGGAACGGGGGGGAGGGGAGGAGAGGGTGGGGAGGGGAGAAGAGGGGGGAGGGGAGAAGAGGAGGGAGGGGAGAAGAGGAGGGAGGGGAGAAGAGGAGGGAGGGGAGGAGGAGAGGGGAGAAGAGGAGGGAGGGGGAGGAGGAGGGAGTGGGAGGAGGAGTTCTATCAGTTCGGCAGCGCCTCTTCTTCCTCCTACACCTTTGTCTCACTTCTTTCACTCAAAATGTACGAAATTCTGCCGCATGAAATTATGTAGAGGCCTCGTCGGGGGGGATATAAGGTACATAAGGAAGGCGTTGTAACAGAAGAATCAAAATAAAAGTGGAAGAACATGAGGAAATGGGAGCTATTCTGGACTCACAGCCAAACCCGACAAACCATTGCAATACACCCCGAACGTCTAGCGCCGCCACAAACCACCATGGAATTGCAGGTGGCGCGGTTTTTTTAACCATTGATATTAAAATAAAACGTAGCCTATAACCACCAGGATTTTTATGCTGATTCCGAATCTTTGTCTAAAACTTTTCTCCGATGTGTAGTTCTTGAGTTATAAGCGGACATCCAGACAGACACACATATACACACACACACACACACACAGACACTCCTCCTTTATATATAGAGATATATAAATTTAGATTTTTATATTTATGTATCCATATATATATATAAATTTAGATTTTTATATTTATGCATCCATATATATATAAATTTAGATTTTTATATTTATGCATCCATATATATATAAATTTAGATTTTTATATTTATGTATCCATATATATATATAAATTTAGGTTTTTATATTTATGTATCCATATATATATATATATATCAATTTAGATTTTTATATTTATGTATCCATATATATATATAAATTTAGATTTTTATATTTATGTGTCCATATATATATATATATATATATAAATTTATATTTTTATATTTATGTATCCATATATATATATATAAATTTATATTTTTATATTTATGTATCCATATATATATATAAATTTAGGTTTTTATATTTATGTATCCATATATATATATATAAATTTATATTTTTATATTTATGTATCCATATATATATATAAATTTAGGTTTTTATATTTATGTATCCATATATATATATATATATAAATTTAGATTTTTATATTTATGTATCCATATATATATATAAATTTAGATTTTTATATTTATGTGTCCATATATATATATATATATATAAATTTATATTTTTATATTTATGTATCCATATATATATATATAAATTTATATTTTTATATTTATGTATCCATATATATATATAAATTTATATTTTTATATTTATGTATCCATATATATATATATAAATTTATATTTTTATATTTATGTATCCATATATATATATAAATTTAGGTTTTTATATTTATGTATCCATATATATATATATATATAAATTTAGATTTTTATATTTATGTATCCATATATATATATAAATTTAGATTTTTATATTTATGTGTCCATATATATATATATATATATATAAATTTATATTTTTATATTTATGTATCCATATATACATATATATATAAATTTATATTTTTATATTTATGTATCCATATATATATATATAAATTTAGGTTTTTATATTTATGTATCCATATATATATATATAAATTTATATTTTTATATTTATGTATCCATATATATATATAAATTTAGGTTTTTATATTTATGTATCCATATATATATATATATATAAATTTAGATTTTTATATTTATGTATCCATATATATATATAAATTTAGGTTTTTATATTTATGTATCCATATATATATATATATATAAATTTAGATTTTTATATTTATGTATCCATATATATATATATAAATTTATATTTTTATATTTATGTATCCATATATATATATAAATTTATATTTTTATATTTATGTATGCATATATATATATATAAATTTATATTTTTATATTTATGTATCCATATATATATATAAATTTAGGTTTTTATATTTATGTATCCATATATATATATATATATAAATTTAGATTTTTATATTTATGTGTCCATATATATATATATATATATATAAATTTATATTTTTATATTTATGTATCCATATATACATATATATATAAATTTATATTTTTATATTTATGTATCCATATATATATATATAAATTTAGGTTTTTATATTTATGTATCCATATATATATATATAAATTTATATTTTTATATTTATGTATCCATATATATATATAAATTTAGGTTTTTATATTTATGTATCCATATATATATATATATATAAATTTAGATTTTTATATTTATGTATCCATATATATATATATATATAAATTTATATTTTTATATTTATGTATCCATATATATATATAAATTTAGGTTTTTATATTTATGTATCCATATATATATATATATATAAATTTAGATTTTTATATTTATGTATCCATATATATATATAAATTTCGATTTTTATATTTATGTGTCCATATATATATATATAAATTTATATTTTTATATTTATGTATCCATATATATATATATAAATTTATATTTTTATATTTATGTATCCATATATATATAAATTTATATTTTTATATTTATGTATCCATATATATATATATAAATTTATATTTTTATATTTATGTATCCATATATATATATAAATTTAGGTTTTTATATTTATGTATCCATATATATATATATATATAAATTTATATTTTTATATTTATGTATCCATATATATATATAAATTTAGATTTTTATATTTATGTGTCCATATATATATATATATATATATAAATTTATATTTTTATATTTATGTATCCATATATATATATATAAATTTATATTTTTATATTTATGTTTCCATATATATATATATAAATTTAGATTTTTATATTTATGTATCCATATATATATATATATATATATATATATATATATATATATGTATATATATATATATGTATGTATATATATATATATATATATACAGTCATGGCCAAAAATATTAGCACCCTTGCCCTTTTTTCAAATAATGCACCATTTCTTCCAGAAAATTGTTGAAATTAAAAAATCTTTTGATATCCACAAATATATTTCTTTGGTTTGCAGTGAAACAAAACAAAAAAAGCTGAAAAAATTACTAAATCTTAGCTTATTCCACACAGAAATTCTAAAATGGCCTGGGCAATATTATTGGCACCTTTTCGAAGTTGAAGACAAAATTAAATTTCAAGCAGGTGATTTTCCTTTACTTTGGAATTGAACTCACCTGTGGTGAGTTGCAGGTGCCTGCAATATAATAATCACTCATTCAACCAGTTTGAATAGAGAAAAGGAGTCATTCTGCTGTTTTGTGTCACTGTGTGTACCGCAATGAGCATGGAGAAAAGAAAGAAAACCAGGGAATTGTCTGAGGAGGTCAGACACAAGATTGTAGCCAATCATGGACAATCTCAAGGTGACAAATCCATCTCCAGAGACCTTAATGTTACTGTGTCCACCATACGCAATGTTATCAGGAAGTTTAAGGCCCATGGCACTGTAGCGGATCTCCCTGGACGTGGCCGCAAGAGAAAACTTGATCGAAGATTGCAGCGAAGGATTGTTCGAATGGTGGAGAAAGCACCTCAATCAACTGCCAAACAGATTCAAGCTGACCTTCAGACACAAGGTACAACGGTGTCAACTCACACCATCTGTCACCAACTTAATGAAAGGGGGTTCTATGGTAGGAGACCCAGGAGGACCCCACTGCTGAGAAAGCCGGATTGGAGTTTTCCAAAACACACCTGAACAAGCCAAAATCCTTCTGGGAGAATGTCCTGTGGACAGATGAGACCAAATTAGAGTTTTTTGGGAAAGCACATCTCTATGTTTACAAAAAACAAAATGAAGCCTTCAAAGAAAAGAATACCTTCCCTATAGTCAAACATGGAGGAGGTTCAGTGATGTTTTGGGGTTGCTGTGCTATTTCTGACACTGGGTATCTTGAATGTGTGCATGGCATCATGAAATCAGGAGATTACCAATGCATTTTGGAGCGCAATGTTTAACCCAGTGTCAGAAAGCTGGGTGTCCGTCGTAGGCCATGGGTCTTGCAGCAGGACAATGATCCCAAACACACTTCAAAGAGCACCAGGAATGGTTCAAGAGAAAACGCTGGACTGTTCTGAAGTGGCCAACAATGATTCAAGATCTAAATCCCATTGAACACCTGCGGGGAGATCTGAAAACAGCAGTTGGGAGAAGTTACCCTTCAAATCTGGGAGAAATGGAGCAGTTTGCACAAGAAGATTGGGCCAAACTGCCAGTAGAGAAGTGTAGGAAGCTCATTCATGGCTATAGGAAGCGCTTCACTTTAGTTATTTTGTCAAAAGTCTGTGCTACGAAATATTAAGTCGACGGTGTCAATAATTTTGTCAATGCCATTTCTTTTTATTTTCTGATTTAAAAGGACATATTAAGTTCTGAATCAAAATCAAAGGTTCTGTAATATTAACAGTGAAATAAAGAATTGTGGAGACCAAATACTTTTGTCAATTTAAACTTATTTTTAGAGAAAATTGGGAGTTATTTGAAAAACGTGCAAAGGTGCCAATATTTTTGGCCACGACTGTATATATATTTATATATATATTTATTTATATTTTTATTTATTTATATATGTATAAATACATACACATATGTAACTGCAGGTAAATAAGTTTTTATTGCATACAAAGTCGAGGTTCATGGAAGAGCTAGAACACATAATGAAGTAGAAGGCATCTGAAAATGCAAATCCTGTCTGCGTCCGTTTGTATATGAGAGTGAGGAAGTTTGTAAGCCATGAGAACAAGTGGCCTTTGATGCCAAAACCCATAGGCAAAGAGTTTTGAGATCAAGGCGGTGCGCCAGACTCTGCGATAAATGTTCAAGATATGTCTCGAGAGACGGACACCATTTCATGTCTGAGATTGAGAGCTACCATACTTTGTTGGGGGAGCGGAAGTAGCATGATCAGTCTGTCGTGACCGGGTCTGAATCCAAACCATTGATCTGAGATCAGGCCATTAGAGAAAAGAAAGGATTTGATGTGAGCTGTGATGATGGATTACCTGTCTTTGATTATAATTGTAAGCAAGCTAATAGGACTGCAGTAAAGAAGATGTGTTTCTGCACCATGTTTTTGTGTTCCAGTGATGTTGGTTGCCTCCCAAGTAGATGGAGGATGACCTAGAGAAAATGATAGGATGAGCAGTGCAGAGAAAGGGGATACGCAAGACCAGTCAAGCATCTTTTTAGGATGCGTGCACTGATGCCCTCTGTGCCTGTTGCACATTCAGAGTCGAAGGTGGCCAGAAACTTGTCCACCTTCTCAGTTTCCAGTAGCAGTTGAGTACTAGAGGGTAGGGGATTTGGTATGTGGGATTTGGAAGCAAACACATGATTGAGTCATTCGGCCTTCTCAAGAGCGGAATCGGCTGTGGTGCCATTTGAAGTGAGGGAATGGATGGAATTGGAGCATACACTGGATAACGATTTGGCAAGGTGCCAAGGGTTGAAATTTCAGCCTCGAGGTTGGCCAGATGTTGTTTTCTTGCTCTTCGAGTGGACATTCACAATTGTGGGCTTTGTGGAATGGTCTCATGTTGCCTTGGTTGGATTTGTCTTCCAGGAAGAGAAGGAAATTTGTTTCTGGCAACAGCCCCATCACTGGATTCTGTGTATCAGGAGAGAGAAAATCGGTATGATAAGTAAAGATGAGATGGGATGGATCTGTGCATGAGAGAGAGCAGGTGTCTGTGTAAGAATTCCAAGGTTTATTTGATATCAGGGACAATACATACAGCAGACCATTCTTGAAGTAAGGTGGCACTTTGCAGTCCTTGCCAGTCAGCGTGAGTGAACTGCCAGACTCTCTGGCACAGATGAAGGTCTCTGACAATAGCCAGAGAGATGTTCACTCTCACAAGTACAACAGCAGATGAACCAATTGGAGCAGTGGAGGAACAGGAGATGTTGGCTGGAAAATTGGTCATTGTCAAGTTCAGAAGGGAGGATTTCCCATTGCCAGAAATCCGGGTCACAAAGTTCACAGATTGGGGCAGGCCCATGGAGTCACAGAAGTCCTTTGAAGCAATTCCGTGACTGGTCGAAGAGGTCTCCACAACGCGCCAATAAGCATGGTAACAGTTGAAATCGCCACATCGGAAAAGAGAGAGAGTTGGAATGGGTGATTATAAATTGTTCCATGTTAGCAGAGATAGAGAGAGAAGGAGAGGGAATGGGAGAGAAATGTAAATGGATTCATCACTATTAGGAGGAGAGACAAGCACACAGACAGATAGGGGGTAGTTATGGAGGGGAATGCACAGCAAAAGGTACCCCTCGGGGGGTTTGGAGTGGTGAGAGCAGTACATGGACAGTGAGAAATTAAGTTATTGATGTAAACTGTAACTTTGCCACAAGGACGGAGTTCAGAACTGTCAAACCTGATGAAACAAGACACAGGGAGAGACACAGAGGGATCGGGAACATGCTGTGGGGTGGAGGATTCTGTTAAACAGATAATGTCTGGCAGACTGGATCGTGAGATATGTCAGATTGGAGCGGAACACTCAGATGTTGGAGGTCCATACAGTTAGGTAAGGAAGGAGGGGCTGTTGGCATGCAGATGTAGCAATGTGGAGAGGGTGTAGGGGAGCACGAAGAGGGGGATTACGAGGGGTGCGTCGGGAAGCAAAGAGGTGGTGGGCCTGGCGTGGAGACATGAGGGGGGGGGCACAAAATGGGGACACAGAGCAGGGTTGGGGCAGATGGACCCAGAGCAGGTGTGTGGAAACCTGTATCATGTGTGGGGGACCTGAAGTGGGTGTGGGGAAATCCCGGTGTAAAGGATGTGGAGGGGTTTACCGCTGAAATCGCACACTCATTGCAAAACGGGTTTGTTTGGAGGATTCCAAGGGCATATAAACGAAGACTGACATCAGGATTGGAATGGTGAGAAGAACGATTAGGGGCAAGAAGAGAGACAGCACTGAATGAAAGTTATGGGAGATGGTGCAAAAGTTTGTGAGTGAACCAGGAATGAAACATAAAGGAAGGGAAGAAGAAGTAGTATGGGAGGACATGTGGATATTAGAGTGGAGGAAAAAGAAGCATTTTAAAATTTTCATTTAAAGGATTTCAAATGACATGTGGAACTTGATTATTGTATCTCTCACCCATAAAGGCTGCTGCGTCCAATTACTTCCTCTAACTAACCACAACGTTTTTGCAACCAGGATCACAAATAGTGTAAAATAATCTTTGTTATATATATATATATGTGTTATGTTATATATAAAATGCCTGTTGTGTATATATCTATATATATCAGTCACTATGCGACCTTCATACCATCAGTGGAGAACCGCCAGCAAGGTGTCCCATTCAGCTGCTGCTGCACCTTGCTGGGAGCGATAAGCACCGCCTGCAACACGGTAACGTTATCTCTGGTATCCACTCATCATATGGAGTCGACCTGGTTGCGGTTGGGAGTTACTAATAATGGTATCTGTAATCTGGTTCTCCAACCTCATGAGCGAACGTCATGACGTCATCGCCATGCACGTCCGCCTTGCCTGCAAAGTTCCAGAGGAACCATCTAGCAGTGCGTCATTACGGATTATAAATACAGATACTGTCACAAGTGCATGCAAAACTCACAGTTACCGACCTGGTTTCGCCCTTGTTGGGGCTTCATCAGGGCAACGCAGTGCGGCTTTCCATACACTTGTAACTCTGTGAACCTTTCGGTTTTTATATCAGTCACTATGCGACCTTCATATCTTCAGTGGAGAACCGCCAGTTTATAATCCGTAATGACGCACTGCTAGATGGTTCCTCTGGAGCGTTGCAGGCAATGCGGACATGCATGGCGATGACGTCATGTTGTCCGCTCATTAGGTTGGAGAACCAGATTACAGATACCATATATATATATATTTGGTAAAAGATTGGGGTGGTTGGTATTATACATTTTTACAGAAAGAAAGGTGCTTCCAGCCAGAAAGTCAAACTAGACAACCAGAACATTGTTTGAGGCTGACATAATCACAGTGATATTCAAAAGAAACCTACACCGACAAACAAAACTGCGACGAATGGTCCACAAAAGATCACGAAAGCCTTTGGGCCTGTCGTTCTCCTCTTTGTCTTTGCCATGACACTGCCCACGGCCTGTCAAAGCCTGAATGAGAAGTGCTTACCCCAAACCATCCTGTGAGCTTACTCGGAGCGCTGCTTGCACTAAAAAAAACATGGCAATATGAACGTCCGAGCTATTCGAGCATCATAATCATTTTTAACCGCACCCTATCATGTTGATTCCACCTGTTATCCCCACCTAGTGGCATTCTCTACCTGGGTGATGAATTTGAGGGAGGAAATTTCATCTTCACAGAAACAGATGCCACGACGGTGACGGTGAGTGCGAGTGGGGTCTAGTCGCAGGTGAGGGTTCTCGATGAAAGCTTGGGATGATTTCAGTTTTATTTTGCGACAGTTTCCAAAGCCATTAATGTTTCCGTCCTTGTGTTTTGTTTGTCCTGTACAGCAGGTATGTCCGCTCCATTACATTTCCAACGATTTGTGGTATATTCCAACAGCTTTGTCTTCATTTTGTCCTTTTACCTTTTTTGTTTTGTCAATGTCACTTTCCTTATCTGTAGAAGAACCTCTTGTTTGATTGATTGCTCCTGTTCGGGGATGAACATTTCTCTCTCTCTCTCTCTCTCTCTCTGATGTTCTAATTATTCACAAAAACCATGTGCTTTTGGGAGGTGCCCATGGTGTTCACCTGTAAAAATAATCCTCTTTTCTCAACTCTGATCAAACTAGAACGGCACTCGGTGGAGCTCATAACAGTTTACGTTTTGTATCCACTGATCGGCTGGATGTGGATTTTCGGACCTGAACCAAAATATCATCACCTTGTTCTTGTCGCTTAAACACCTCATCCACCAACTTTTGTCATAACTCATCCAGAACTTTTTTTATATCCTGCTATGTCGTTTTTGACACAATCACTGAATGGTGAAGAATCATTAAAAAAAAAAAATTCTTCTCCGATCTGATTCCGGATTCGAATCTTCACCGAAATTGAATCAATGATTTATTGTCACACACCCAGACTTTTTTGAAATACCAACTTCTTTCCTGGAAGTTAGGGTTGGGGTTGTTAGGGTTAGGGTTAGGGATGGTCATGTGTTGAGGAAGGATGAAAGTGACTGGTTGAGAAGAGTGATGGAAATGAATGTAGAAGGGAGTAGAGGACGGGGAAGACCGAGAAAGACTTGGCCAAAGATGGTGGAAGAAGAAATGCGGGCAAGGGGGTTAACAAGGGGAGATGCAGAAAATAGGGCAAAATGGAGGAGATTGTCATGGGGACCGCAAGGCTAACCCCCGCTCTAGCAGGGAAAATGGCCTTAAAATGCCTGTTGTTGTTGTTTGTTGTGCACACCCAACGAATCCACCAAATTTCGTCCGAATTCGTCCCCAACTTTTTGAAACATCCTGTTCACAGACAAACAGACAGTGGTGAAAACCACCTCCATCCACCTAGGGTGGCAGAGGTAATAAAGGTGGCATGTCCATAACTGAATGTTCGTTCATATATTGTTTTGTTGTACCTTTCAGAAGTGTTCCTTCATTTCATCCAAAACAGAATCCCCATCTCAGTCGTATTGGGAGCCTCTCTATATTTCAATAGCACATTGTAATCTACAGCAATGATTGTGTGAGATTGCAACTTATTGAGGAAACATAATGACTTGGAAGTGTCATTGATCCCTTAAATTGTATTTCAAATTCTATCTCCTAGGGTGCTGTCGTTTCAATTTCTCCCTTGCCCCACCTGCATTACCCCGCCAGGCGGAGGTGAGGCCGAAGTGCGGTCGCCTTGTCGCGTTCTCCTCCGGAGAGGAGAATCCTCATGGTGTGCGAGCGGTCACGCACGGCCGTCGCTGCGCTGTGGCACTATGGTTCACATTTGATGTCACCAGTAAAGAAAAGGTAAACTTCAATTACATTATTAATTTAATCCCCAATCTCCATTTAAATGGTGAAGAATCACTTAAAATTTGAAATATTTTCTCGTATGCGGATCCAGATCTTCACCAAAATCGAATCAATTCGTCCTTGTCACACACACAACCTGTCCACCAAATTTTGTCCGAAGCTGTCCATAACTTTTTGAGATGTCCCACAGACAAACAAACAAGAACATGTCATTCAGAGCACGATACTTGAAAGATCCAACCCTACCCAAAATAAAAGGTTGCCATGGTTACATCAAATTGTCCATTTCATTAAGATTATAATTGACGATCTTAATCAAAGCTCGGCTCGACCGGATGAAAATTGATGATATTAGAAGTTTGAATTTGAGTTGACCTTTGACCTCAAAAATAGTTGGTTTCTAAATTCAGTGATGCATGATGTAATTCCTGTTTAATTTTTAAAGTCAATCGGATGAAAATTTATGATTTTTCAGATGAAAAATTGATGATTTTAGGAATTTGACCTTGAGTTGTCCTTTGACCTTTTGACCTTAAAATAGTTTTCCCAATTCAGTGCGGTAATATGCAATTGCTGTTTAATTTTCAAGTCAATCGGATGAAAATTTATGATTTTAGAAATTTGACCTCCAGATGACCTTTGACCTCAAAATCAATTTGCTTCTCGATTGTGACGACCTCTACAACTTGGTGAAGTTTCATGTCGATCGGTTTAGAATTGTGACCTGTAGGCGAGTGACAAACACACAGACAGACAGACAAACAAACACACAGACAGACAGACAAACAAACAGACAAACAAATGCAACCGACCAAAATACTTGAAAAATCTTCGATTTTGCAAGTAACAAACAGACAGACAGACAAGGGTGAAAATGTAACCTCCGTCTCCCTTCGGTGGCGAACGTCATTATAGCAACTAGCAAAAAAGGAAGCCGTTTTATTATTTCACTGGTTGAAAGAGCTCGAAATGTGGGGTTATGTATTTCTTAACAGGAAAAAAAAAATCGGGAGTGATTGAGGCTTATACCCCAGTAAATGCTTGGCAAGGTATCTCGAAGGAAGATCCCAAGAGTTTGGTGATGTTGATGGGTCATGGGGTCGATGTAGTTATTGTATGCAAGGGATATACAACCAAATACGAACTATTATACTACTTTAACTTACTTTAAGGTAATTTGTTCCAATACTTATGCTTACCTAAAATGGGGGAACTGAACATAAAAAGTGGTATTGTTCTGCTTTTGTTAAAACATAAACATATAAGGTTTTACTTTAACATTTTTAAAACTAACATAACATATAACATTTTACTTTAAGGTAAAACATATACACATAAATACCAATTCATAAAAGCTGACCTTTTGTACTCTTGCCTCATATTCATCTTTTCATCTCAAATCCAAATTTCTTCAGTATAGAGCAATAATAACAAATTTGACTTCACTGTTCCAATTATTATGGAAAGCATACACCTGTTGGTGAAGAATCCCTATTTGCCTGAGGAAGCCTGCTGTGAAGCGGGTGAAACGTCACCTGAGACCGGGTCTGCTCTTGCTTATTTGCTCAAATTTGCCAAGTAGATCTTTTATACTTTGTGGTTGGAAGTGCCTCCTTTCTTATTTAAAAAAAAAATAAAACAAAATAAAAATAAAAACAAGTACAGATACATTCAAAGTAGACCGCCCCCATGCCAAATAATTAAATATCCTCCAGCGCGGCATTGGCGGGGCGCCTCTGGCGCCTGGCAATACTGCCGTGCGGCTCATATAGACTGTATTTGGTGGGAGAGGTGTACAATAATTGATTGATGAATTGCATAATTAAAATCAATAAATGGTGATCATAAAATATTTTCTTATTCAATTGGCTAATAGCATAAGTAAACCACTCGTGCTTCATCCGAAGATGTGACTTTTTGAAAATTAATTAAATAAGTCATTAATAAAAAATGTAAATAATTAATTGATTATTCAATAAATGATTGATCGATTAATTGATTAATTAATAAATCAAAAATATTATTTATAGCCAAATCACTTGGTCATTGTCATGTCCAAATATTAGCTTCCATGCTCTAAAGGTGCATGAGATATTGCCCAGATGAGAAAGAAAATAAATAAATGATTAATAATAAAAAAGAAAGAAATAATAATCATAAAATAATTAAATAATTTATCAATTGGCTAATAGAATACCTAAGCCACCACCGTTTCATCTGAATCTGTAACTTTTAAAAATAATAATTAGTGGTCATTAATCGAATAATTAAATAATTAATCGATTAATTGATTAATCAATAAAGCTAAAATAGTCTTTACAACCAAATCACTTGGTCATTGTCGTGTCCAAATTTCAGCTTCCTAGCTCAAAAGGTGCCTGAGATATCGCCCGGACAAACAAACAAACATCACCAGAGTGAAAACTGAGTAGTCCCTTTCAGCGTGCGTCATTGCCGAGCCCCCTTCGGTGCCCAGGCAATGGCGTCATGCAGCGCCTGGAGATGGCATAGGAAAGGAGAGGTGTACAAAAACAAAAAAACAAACAACCAGAGTGAAAACTGAGTACTCCCTTTCAGTGTGCGTCATTGCCGAGCCCCCTTCGGTGCCCAGGCAATGGCGTCATGCAGCGCCTGGAGATGGCATAGGAAAGGAGCGGTGTACAAAAACAAACAAACAAACAACCAGAGTGAAAACTGAGTACTCCCTTTCAGCGTGCGTCACTGCCGAGCCCCCTTCGGTGCCCGGGCAATGGCGTCATGCAGCGTCTGGAGATGGCATAGGAAAGGAGCGGTGTACAAAAACAAACAAACAAACAACCAGAGTGAAAACTGAGTACTCCCTTTCAGCATGCGTCATTGCCGAGCCCCCTTCTGTGCCCGGGCAATGGCGTCATGCAGCGCCTGGAGATGGCATAGGAAAGCAGCGGTGTACAAAAAAAAAAATTTTTTTTTTTTCTGTCTTTCGTTTTTTACACTATAAATATCGACTTGTGGCATTTAGTTTCAGTCTATGATAGACACAGAACCGTGTACTGCAAACAAGCATTGTGTTCACCACTACATTCCTACCCGCAGTATGAGTCAAGCAAACCTTGTTTATTTACCAATACTAGCCCACCCCTTGGAATCAATCCATGGACACATTTCTGGCTCATTGACTTTCATCAGCATGAAATGGATTTTCCCCAAGAGTTGAGTTGGCAAGTTTATTCTTAAATGCTAAATAATACATGTTCACTGCAATGGTGGCCATGGACTCTTACACCACGCCAGCATTACCTGCAAGGGTTCTGACCAATAGATGGTACCTGCCACACATCCACCCTATTTAGGCTCCATTACCCAGTTTGTGAGTATCATTACAACGTTGTATAATTATAATCCTCTTATTTATCCTCATCCTGTTCGTAGGAGCGGGTCCAAGCTGACGCTTTGATGCGACAGCTCTTTTCTGAAGCAGATGAGCTGGGCCAGCTCCGTGACCCTTTGGTTTCAAATCGAGATGAACTTTGAACTCTAACCCCCTACTCCCTACCCCCACCCTCCTTCCACCTTCCCTCCTCCCTAAACCCCAACATCTCCGTTTCCAGACGAGTCTGACATCCATACCAACCAAACCATCACACTCCATCTTCACACAACAGTATCAACTGCACCATTTCTTATGTCAATTCCAACCTAAAATTCTACACACCTGTGTGTGATTATCATTTAAGTTAACTTTCTCATGTTGATTATCATTTAAGTTAACTTTCTCATGTTGATTATCATTTAAGATAACTTTCTCATGTTGATTATCATTTAAGTTAACGTTCTCATGTTGATTATCATTTAAGTTAACGTTCTCATGTTGATTATCATTTAAGTTAACGTTCTCATGTTGATTATCATTTAAGTTAACGTTCTCATGTTGATTATCATTTAAGTTAACGTTCTCATGTTGATTATCATTTAAGTTAACGTTCTCATGTTGATTATCATTTAAGTTAACGTTCTCATGTTGATTATCATTTAAGTTAACGTTCTCATGTTGATTATCATTTAAGTTAACGTTCTCATGTTGATTATCATTTAAGTTAACGTTCTCATGTTGATTATCATTTAAGTTAACGTTCTCATGTTGATTATCATTTAAGTTAACGTTCTCATGTTGATTATCATTTAAGTTAACGTTCTCATGTTGATTAATCATTTAAGTTAACGTTCTCATGTTGATTATCATTTAAGTTAACGTTCTCATGTTGATTATCATTTAAGTTAACGTTCTCATGTTGATTATCATTTAAATTCATGTTCTCATGTGATCTGTTTTAAAGTTTACATGAAAGGATTTGAGGAGAAAACAAAACGACCCTTGAAAATTTTGTGCAGCAAAACTTAAGATTGTTTTGCCAACAAGTTTTAGATATTCATCGATAAATTCAGGTAACGTGCTGGTATGTTTCCACACAGGTAACCTCACGGTCTTTGTGTTACCAAATAAAAGGTCACATGTTCAGAGGAAACCTCATGGGAAGGTGTGTAATGTACATATTATTATTTTGTGAATCTATAAATACCTTTTTGAGAATAAAGAAAGAATCATCTTAGCTCAAGACTTTGTGTCAATGTCCTCTGGCTGCTTCTTGCTCTACCTGTTGGGGTTAAAGTTCAAGAAATGAGACGATTACATCCATTTGCTCACAAACGTCACAATATCATAAAACTGGCACTTCCTTGTTTTTTTCTAACCCACAGGTAAATGAATGTAGTTCCTACAAACCAAACTTAGTCGCAATGGCGTGTATGTTTGGAACCTGCTCCCAAGTGAACGTGCATCCATGACAGGTAGGAGTTCTCTCGTTAGTTGTATCGTCAGTAAATGTGCTCTGCCAGGCCCCCAGGTGAACGCACATCCATGACAGGTAGGAGTTCCCTCGTCAGTTAACCCCAGCTAATACAACTCCGTTGGGCCAACGTTGGCATTTGGTCGCAAGTGGATTGTTGACGTCTGGGTGATGTTGTTTATTAGTTGTAAACGTGATGTCTATTTCCCAACGTTGAATATTAGTTCTAATAATCAGTCAATAAATAATTAATCGATTAAATGATGAATCAATAAATCAAAAATATCCTTTATAGCCACATCACTTGGTCAGCTTCTTAGCTCAAAAGGTGCCTGAGATTGGCCAGATGAGAAAGAAAATAAATAAATGATTAATAATGAAAATAAATAAATAATAGTCGTAAAAAAAATAATTCATCAATTGCCTAATATAACACATAAACTACCACAATTTCATCTGAATCTGTAACAAAAAAAAACAAAAAACAATTTCGTCATTCATCGAATAATTAAATAATTAATCGATTAATTGATTAATCAACAAATCAAAAAATATCCTTTACAGCCAAATCACTTGGTCATTGGCATGTCCAAATATCAGCTTCCTAAGTCAAAAGGTGCCTGAGATAATGGCCAGAAGAGAAAGGAAATGTATAAGTACTTAATTAATCGCTAATAATTAAATAACTCATCAAGTAATTGATTAATAAAAAAAATACCGTTTTGACGAAGTACTTGCTCACTATTGTGCAAAAAATTTCAGCTTCCTAGCTCAAAGGATGGCTGAGATATCGCCCGGACAAACAAACAAGAAAGAAAACAAACAACCAGAGTGAAAACTGAGTACTCCCTTTCAGTGTGCGTCATCGCCGAGCCCCCGTCAGTGCCCCGCAATGACGTTATGCAGCGCCTGGAGATGGTATAGGAAAGGAGCGGTGTACAACAAGTACAAATACATTCAAAGTACACCGCCACCATGCCAAATAATTAAATATCCCACAGCGTGGCATTGCCGGGGCACCTGGCAATACCGCAGTGTAGCTTATAGAGACTGCATTGGGAGGGAGAAATGTACAATAATTGATTGATTAATTGCATAATTAAAATCAACAAAAGTTTATCATAAAATATTTTCTTAATAAATTGGCTAATAGCATTACTAAAGCACCAGTGCTTCATCCGAAGATGTATATTTTCGAAATTTAATTAAATACGTCATTAATAAAAAATTAAATAATCAATTGATTAATCAATAAATAATTAATCGATGAAAAGATTAATCAATAAATCAAAAATATCCTTGATAGCCACATCACTTGGTCACTGTCATGTCCAAATATTAGCTTCCTAGCTCAAAAGGTGCCTGAGATATTGCCCAGATGAGAAAGAAAATAAATAAATGATTAATAATGAAAATAAATAAATAATAATCATAAAAAAATTAAATAGTTAATCAATTGGCTAATATAATACATAAACCACCACCATTTCATCCAAATCTGTAACTTTTAAAAAACGTTATTAATTAAGTCATTAATCGAAGAATTAAATAATTAATCGATTAATGAATTAATCAATAAATCAAAAATATCCTTTGTAGCCACATCACTTGGTCACTGCCATGTCCAAATATTAGCTTCCTAGCTCAAAAGGTGCCTGTGATATTGCCCAGATGAGAAAGAAAATAAATAAATAATTAATAATGAAAATAAATAAATAATAATCATAAAAAATGAAATAATTAATCAATTCGCTAATATAACACATAAACCACCACCATTTCATCAGAATCTGTAACTTAAAAAAAAAAATTTTAGTCATTAATCGAATAATTAAATAATTAATCGATTAATTGATTGATTGATTCATCAATAAATATAAAATAGCCTTTGCAGCCAAATCACTTGGTCATTGGCATGTCCAAATATCATCTTCCTAACTCAAAAGGTGCCTGAGATAATGGCCAGAAGAGAAAGATAATGTATAAGTACTTAATTAATAGCTAATAATTAAATAACTCATCAATTAATTGATTAATCAAAAAAAAAAAATACTGTTTTTGACAAAGTACTTCCTCACTATTGTGCCGAAATTTCAGCTTCCTAGCTCAAAGGATGGCTGATATATCGCCCGGACAAACAAGAAAGAAAACAAGTACACATACATTCAAAGTACACCGCCCTCAATCCCCATGCCAAATAATTAAATATCCTACAGCACGGCATTGCCGGGGTGCCTCCGGCGCCCAGCAATACCGCGGTGCAGCTCATAGAGATTGCATTTGGAGGGAGAGGTGTACAATAATTATCGATTAATTGCATAATTAAAAACAATAAAAGATTATCACAAAATATTTTCTTAATCAATTGGCTAATAGCACAACTAAACCACTAGTGCTTCATCCGAAGATGTATCTTTTAGAAATTTAATTAAATAAGTCATCAATAAAAAAATTAATAATTAATTGATTAATCAATAAATAATAAATCGATTAAATGACGAATCAATAAATCAAAAATATCATTGATAGCCACATCACTTGGTCACTGTCATGTCCAAATATTAGCTTCCCAGCTCAAAAGGTGCCTGAGATATTGCCCAGATGAGAAAGAAAATAAATAAATGATTAATAATGAAAATAAATAAATAATAATCATTAATAAATTAAATTATTAATCAATTCCATCACAGAACACATAAAACACCCCCATTTCATCAGAATCTGCAACTTAAAAAAAACAATTAGTCATTAATCGAATAATTAATCGATTAATTGATTAATTAATAAATCAAAAATAGCCTTTGCAGCCAAATCACCTGGTCATTGGCATGTCCAAATATCAGCTTCCTAACTCAAAAGGTGCCTGAGATTATGGCCAGAAGAGAAAGTAAAATTAATTAATTAAATAAGTACTTAATTAATCGCTAATAATTAAATAACTCCTCAATTAATTGATTAATCAAAAAACAAAAAATAACGTTTTTGATAAAGGCCTTGCTCACTATTGTGCCGAAATTTCAGCTTCCTAGCTCAAAGGATGGCTGAGATATCGCCCGGACAAACAAACAAGAAAACAAACAAGAAAATGAAAAATCGGTCAGAGACCGAGGACTTGCTGGAATTTACTTTTTTATCGGCCATTTAGGACGAATATAGCGACCGAACCACGTGACCGATGACGTCATCATGAACATATTTATTCCCCATGGAGAGTTCTTTACAATGAGCAACAAACAACACAACAACATGCATTGTCAGGCCATTTTCCCTGCATGAGCGGGGGTTAGCCTTGCGGTCCCCATGACAATCTCCTCCATCTTGCCCTATTTTCTGCATCTCTCCTTGTTAACCCCCTTGCCCGCATTTCTTCTTCCACCATCTTTGGCCAAGTCTTTCTCGGTCTTCCCCGTCCTCGACTTCCTTCTACATTCATTTCCATCACTCTTCTCAACCAGTCATATTTCATCCTTCCTCAACACATGACCAAACCATCTCAACCTGTTCCTCTTCACAACATCAATCACAGGCTCGATTCCCATCATTTTTCGCAATTCATCATTTGTCTTCCTCTCTCTCAAAGATACTCCGCACATCCATCGAACCATTCGCATTTCCACCCTTTCCAGCCTTCGTTGCTGCTCTACGTTCATTACCCATGTCTCGCTCCGATAAATCATAACACTTCTCACACATGCAGCATACACCTTTCCCTTCAGCTTCAACGACACTCCCCTCCTCATCAGCACGCCACTCAGTTCCCGAAACTTCTTCCATGCACATCTCACTCGAGCAACCGTTGCCGAGTCTGATCCACCTTCTCCATTCAGCATGTCTCCGAGGTAGCAAAATGTTTTCACACCTTCCAGCTTCACGCCGTCTCCAAGATCCAACTCAACATTTCCTCCATCTGCAGCTCCCTCTGTGCACACCTTACATTTGAATGTAGCTGCCACACTGGTTAATGACCCTCTGAGACCACTACATTTTTGATGAACCCACTCAGCGCACATTGTACACTGAATGGAGTTCACTCCGACACCCTTCCTACACACAGCACAGGGCCACTTCCCAGTTCTTTCCACCTCACCACATGCTTTACCACTTGCCATCACCTTCGTCTTTCCGATATTCACCTTCAGACCTTTTGTCTCCATACATTCCTTCCACTTGTTCATCTTTTCCTTCAGTCCATCCATACTTTCCGCAGTCAACACCAGATCATCTGCATACAACAACTCCCATGGTAAACCCTCCTTTACGTTCTGAGCCAGCACCTCCATCACAGCTAAAAATAGTAGTGGACTTAGTACCGACCCCTGATGCACTCTCACCTTCACCTCAAACTCACCACTGTTCTCGTCCTTCGTCCTTACAGCTGTGGGCGCTCTTTTGTACATTGCCATCACGACTCTGATCAACCATTCCTCCACTCCTAACTTCCTCAATGCCCATGTCAATACTTTGCGTGGAACCCTATCGAATGCTTTCTCCAGATCCAAGAAATCCAAGAAACAACTTCTTCCTCTTCTCCATGTACTTCTCCTGCAACTGCCTCACAATAAAAAGTGCGGCTGTCGTTCCTCTTCCTGGCATGAATCCAAACTGCATTTCGTCGATCTTCACTTTCTTCCTTATCCTCCTCTCCAACACCCTTTCCAATACCTTCATTCCATGCTCCAATAACTTTATCGCTTGGTACGAGCCACACTCTAGAGGATGACCTTTCCCCTTGTATAGAGGGAAGAGGGTACTCAGTTCCCAATCCACTGGAATGTGGCCTTCTTTCACCGCCAGATTACAGATCTCTGTCATTCTCTTTACAATGAGCCATGTCTAAATTTTTTCTGTTCAGCACTTTAGGAGATATGGAGGTGCAAAGTTTTTCGGTTTTTCCAAGATGGCGGCCGAACCACGTGACCGATGATGTCATCATTAACATATTTTATTCCCCATGAAGCATTCTTTACAATGAGCCATGTCTCAATTTTTTCGATTCAGGACTTTCGGAGATATGGAGGTGCAAAATGTTTCGGTTTTCCAAGATGGCGGCCGAACCACGTTACCGATGACGTCATCATTAACATATTTTATTCCCCATGGAGATTTCTTTACAATGAGCCATGTCTCAATTTTTTCTGTTCAGCACTTTCGGAGATATAGAGGTGCAAATTGTTTTGGTTTTTCCAAGATGGCGGCCGAACCAAGTGACCGATGACGTCATCAATTGGGCACAGTCTATTCCTGAGCAAGACCAATATGTGTGCAAAGCTTGGCTATTCAACATGCAACGGTGTAGACGAAGTGCAGCAAACAGAGAGACAAACAGATAGACAGACAGACAGATGAAAAATCGGTCAGAGACCGAGGACTTGCCGGAATGTACTTTTTTATCAGCCTTTTAGGACAAATATGGCGGCCGAACCACCACGTGACCGATGACGTCATCATTAACATATTTTATTCCCCATGGAGAATTCTTTACAATGAGCCATGACTCAATTTTTTCTATTGAGCACTTTCGGAGATATGGAGGTGCAACGTTTTTCGGTTTTTCCAAGATGGCGGCCGAACTACGTGACTGATGACGTCATTGTTAGATGACACACATCTACCAAACTAACACATGCGCCAAACTAACACATCCGCCAAACAAACACATCCGCCAAACTAACACATGCGCCAAACTAACACATGCGCCAAATAAACACATCCGCCAAACTAACACATGCGCAAAACTAACACATGCGCCAAACAAACACATCCGCCAAACTAACACATGCGCCAAACAAATACATCCGCCAAACAAACACGTCCGCCAAACTAACACATCCGCCAAACAAACACATCCACCAAACAAACACATCCGCCACACGAACACATCCGCCGAACCAATACAGCTGCCAAACAAACACATCCACCAAACAAACACATCGGCCACACGAACACATCCGCCGAACCAATACAGCTGCCAAACTAACACATCCACCAAACTAACACATCCGCCAAACAAACACATCCACCAAACAAACACATCCGACAAACTAACACATGCGCCAAACAAACACATGTGCCAAACAAACACATCCGACAAACTAACACATCTGCCAAACAAACACATGCGCCAAACTAACACATCCACAAAACAAATACATCCGCCAAACAAACACATCCGCCAAACTAACACATCCGCCAAACAAACACATCCGCCAAACTAACACATCCGCCAAACTAACACATCCGCCAAACTAACACATGCGCCAAACAAACACATCCGCCAAACAAACACGTCCGCCAAACTAACACATCCGCCAAACAAACACATCCACCAAACAAACACATCCACCACACGAACACATCCGCCGAACCAATACAGCTGCCAAACTAACACATCCACCAAACTAACACATCCGCCAAACAAACACATCCACCAAACAAACACATCCGACAAACTAACACATGCGCCAAACAAACACATGTGCCAAACAAACACATCCGACAAACTAACACATCTGCCAAACAAACACATGCGCCAAACTAACACATCCACAAAACAAATACATCCGCCAAACAAACACATCTGCCAAACTAACACATCTGCCAAACTAACACATCCACAAAACAAATACATCCGCCAAACAAACACATCTGCCAAACTAACACATCTGCCAAACTAACACATCCACAAAACAAATACATCCGCCAAACTAACACATCCGCCAAACTAACACCTCTGCCAAACTAACACATCTGCCAAACTAACACATCCACCAAACTAACACCTCTGCCAAACGAACACATCTGCCAAACTAACACATCCAGCAAACTAACACATCCACCAAACAAACACATCCGACAAACTAACACATCTGCCAAACTAACACATCCACCAAACCAACACATCCGCCAAACTAACACATTGACAACACTAACACATCTGCGAAACCAACACATCCGCCAAACTAACACATCCACCAAACTAACACATTGACAACACTAACACATCCGCCAAACTAACACATCCACCAAACCAACACATCCGCCAAACTAACACATGCGCCAAACAAACACATGTGCCAAACAAACACATCCGCCAAACTAACACATCCGCCAAACAAACACATGCGCCAAACTAACACATCCACCAAACAAACACATCCGCCAAACAAACAATCCGCAAAACAAACACATGCGCCAAACAAACACATCCGCCAAACAAACATATCCGCCAAACAAACACATCCGCCAAACGAACACATCCACCAATCGAACACATCCGCCAAACAAACATATCCACCAAATTAACACATCCGCCAAACTAACACATCCGCCAAACGAACACATCCGCCAAACGAACACATCCGCCAAACGAACACATCCACCAAACAAACACATCCGCCAAACAAACACATCCGCCAAACAAACACATCCGCCAAACAAACATATCCGCCAAATTAACACATCTGCCAAACTAACACATCCACCAAACAAACACATGTGCCAAACAAACAATCCGCAAAACAAACACATGCGCCAAACAAACACATCCGCCAAACAAACATATCCGCCAAACAAACACATCTGCCAAACGAACACATCCGCCAAACGAACACATCCGCCAAACGAACACATCCGCCAAACGAACACATCCGCCAAACAAACACATCCGCCAAACAAACACATCCGCCAAACGAACACATCCGCCAAACGAACACATCCGCCAAACGAACATATCCGCCAAACGAACACATCCGCCAAACGAACACATCCGCCAAACGAACACATCCGCCAAACAAACACATCCGCCAAACGAACGCATCCGCCAAACGAACAGATCCGCCAAACAAACATATCCGCCAAATTAACACATCCGCCAAACTAACACATCCGCCAAACGAACACATCCGCCAAACGAACACATCCGCCAAACAAACACATCCGCCAAACAAACACATCCACCAAACTAACACATCCGCCAAACAAACACATCCACCAAACACACATGCGCCAAACAAACACATCCGCCAAACTAACAGATCCGCCAAACTAACATATCCACCAAACAAACACATCTGCCAAACAAACACATCTGCCAAACTAACACACCCGCCAAACTAACATATCCACCAAACAAACACATCTGCCAAACAAACACATCTGCCAAACAAACACATCCGCCAATCAAACACATGCGCCAAACAAACACATCTGCCAAACAAACACACCCGCCAAACTAACATATCCACCAAATTAACACATCTGCCACACTAACACATCCGCCAAACAAACACATCCGCCAAACTAACACATATGCCAAACTAACACACCCACCAAACTAACATATCCACCAAACAAACACATCTGCCAAACAAACACATCTGCCAAACAAACACATCCGCCAATCAAACACATGCGCCAAACAAACACATCTGCCAAACAAACACATCTGCCACACAAACACATCTGCCAAACTAACATATCCACCAAACAAACACATCCGCCAAACAAACACATCCGCCAAATTAACACATCCGCCAAACAAACACATGTGCCAAACTAACACATCTGCCAAAGAAACACATCCGCCAAACTAACACACCCACTAAACTAACACATCCACCAAAATAACACATCCACCAATCAAACATATCCGCCAAACTAACACATCCGCCAAACTAACACATCCGCCAAACCAAAACATCCGCCAAACCAACACATCCGCCAAACTAACACATCCACCAAACGAACACACCCACCACTCTAACACATCCGCCTAACCAACTCTCCCGCCAAACTAACTCATCCACCAAACGAACACATCCACCGCTCTAACACATCCGCCTAACCAACACTACCGCCTAACTAACACATCCACCAAACGAACACATCCACCACTCTAACACATCCACCAAACCAAAACATCTGCCAAACTAACACATCCACCAAACCAAAACATCTGCCAAACTAACACATCCACCAAACCAATACATCTGCCAAACTAACACATCCACTAAACAAACACATCCGCCAAACTAACACATCTGCCAAACGTACACATCCGCCAAACTAACACATCCAGCAAACAAACACATCTGCCAAACTAACACATCTGCCAAACTAACACATCCAGCAAACAAACACATCTGCCAAACTAACACATCCACCAAACCAACACATCCGCCAAACTAACACATCTGCCAAACTTACACCTTCCGCCAAACTAACACAACCGCCAAACAAACACGTGCGCCAAACTAACACATCCGCCAAACAAACACATCCGCCAAACTGACACATCCGCCAAACAAACACATCCGCCAAATTAACACATCCGCCAAACAAACACATGTGCCAAACTAACACATCTGCCAAAGAAACACATCCGCCAAACTAACACATCTGCCAAACAAACATATCCGCCAAACAAGCATATCCGCCAAACTAACACATCCGCCAAACTAACACATGCGCCAAACAAACACACCCGCCAAACAAACACATCCGCCAAACTAACAGATCCGCCAAACTATCACATCCGCCAAACAAACACATGCGCCAAACAAACACATCCGCCAAACAAACACATGCGCCAAACAAACACATCCGCCTAACAAACACGTGCGCCAAACAAACACATCCGCCAAACAAACATATCTGCCAAACTAACACATCCGCCAAACAAACGCGTGCGCCAAACAAACACATGCGCCAAACTAACACATCCGCCAACCAAACACATCCGCCAAACTAACACATCCGCCAAACAAACACATCCGCCAAACAAACACATCCACCAAACAAACACATGCGCCAAACAAACACAACCGCCAAACAAACACATGCGCCAAACAAACACATGGGCCACCCTAACACATCCGCCAAACAAACGCATCCGCCAAACAAACACATCCGCCAAACAAACACGTGCGCCAAACAAACACATCCGCCAAATAAACACATGCGCCAAACAAACACATCCGCCAAACAAACACATGCGCTATACAAAAACATCCGCCAAACTGACAGATCCACCAAACTAACACATCCGCCAAACAAACGCATGCACCAAACAAACACATCCGCCAAACAAACACATGCGCCACACTAACACATCCGCCAAACAAACACATCCGCCAAACAAACACATGCGCCAAACAAACACATCCGCCAAACAAACACATGCGCCAAACAAACACATCCGCCAAACCAATACATTCGCCAAACTAACACATCCGCCAAACCAATACATCTACCAAACAAACACATCCACCAAACAAACACATCCGCAAAACAAACACATGCGCCAAACAAACACATGCGCCACACTAACACATCCGCCAAACAAACGCATCCGCCAAGCAAACACATGCGCTAAACAAACACATCCGCCAAACAAACACATGCGCCAAACAAACACAGACGCCAAACAAACACATGCACCAAACAAACACATCCGCCAAACAAAAACATCCGCCAAACTGATAGATCCGCCAAACTAACACATCCGCCAAACAAACGCATGCGCCAAACAAACACATCCGCCAAACAAACACATGCGCCACACTAACACATCCGCCAAACAAACACATCCGCCAAACAAACACATCGCCAAACTAACACATCCACGAAACAAACACATCCGCCAAACTAACACATCTGCCAAACGTACACATCTGCCAAACTAACACATCCGCGAAAATAACACATCCACCAAACAAACGCATGCACCAAACTAACACATCCGCCAAACAAACGCACGCGCCAAACTAACACATCCGCCAAAGTAACACCTGCGCCAAACTAACACATCCGCCAAACATCCGCCAAACAAACACAAGCGCCAAACAAACACATCCACAAAACAAACACATGTGACAAACAAACACATCCGCCAAAAAAACACATGCGCCAAACAAACACATCCGCCAAATAAACACATCCGCCAAACTAACACATCCGCCAAACAAACGCAGACGCCAAACAAACACATCCGCCTGACAAACACATGCGCCAAAACAAACACATTCGCCAAACAAACACATGCGCCAAACAAACACATCCGCCAAACAAACACATGCGCCAAACAAACACATCTGCCAAACTAACAGTTCCGCCAAACTAACACATCCACCAAACAAACGCATGTGCCAAACAAACACATCCGCCAAACAAACACATGCGCCACACTAACACATCCGCCAAACAAACACATCTGCCAAACAAACACATGCGCCAAACAAACACATGCGCCAAACAAACACATCCGCCAAACAAACACATGCGCCAAACAAACACATCCGCCAAACAAACACATGCGCCAAACAAACACATTCGCCAAATTAACAGATCCGCCAAACTAACACATCCGCCAAACTAACACATCCGCCAAACTAACACATCCGCCAAACAAACACATCCGCCAAACTAACACATCCGCCAAACTAACACATCCGCCAAACTAACACATCCGCCAAACAAACACATGCGCCAAACTAACACATCCGCCAAACTTACACATGCGCCAAACAAACACATCCGCCAAACTAACACATCCGCCAAACTTACACCCTCAGCCAAACTAACACATCCGCCAAACTAACACATCCGCCAAACTAACACCTCCGCCAAACTATCACATCCGCCAAACTAATGAATCGTCGTGTGGAGAGGACATCAGTATCGTCCCGTGGAGGAAGCATCACAATTGTCGTGCGGAGAGGACATTAGAATCGTCGTGCGGAGAGGACATCAGTATCGTCATGTGGAGGAAGCATCAGAATTGTCGTGCGGAGAGGATATCAGAATCGTCGTGCGGAGAGGACATCAGTATCGTCATGTGGAGGAAGCATCAGAATTGTCGTGCGGAGAGGATATCAGAATTGTCGTGAGGAGAGGACATCAGAATCGTCATGCGGAGAAGATATCAGTATCGTTATGCAGTGAGGACATCAGTATCGTCATGTGGAGGAAGCATCAGAATTGTCGTGCGGAGAGGACATCAGAATCGTCGTGCGGAGAGGACATCAGAATCGTCGTGTTATATCATTTGAAAAATGCATTCACGATGAACGTTTTGGGTCGTATGAGGACGAAGTTTCCATGGGTTGCTGTGGCAGCTTTTCCATAATTCAAGGCATAAACAATGTTTTTCGCATTATTTCACCATTGTGTGTGATGTTTGTGAACAGAGTGCAATTACTGTCAGCAAGCTGGAAGCAGGCGCACGAGTCCCCCTCCCACGTGCCCTCTCGAGACAGCGGAGTCACATTAGCCACCTGAATGAGGGCAGGTGTGTTCAACTCGAGAACTTTCTCAAACAATGTGGATGACCCCATTATATAAGAATCCTTTATAGTTGCCTTTTCATTTATCACCTGCCTATTGGTTGGTTGTACCTGTGATTAGAGGGCGGATGTGGGATACGTGTGCAAGTGGATCTGTGAAAATTGATGGCACCTTGGAATTCGTCATCAATGCACAACATCACTTGTTCTTATAAAGGTAAATTTAGTGACGAACAATATCAGTTGAACACACATATATACTGTACATGAAAGGTGGGAATCTCGCTCTCATGAGTAATAGTATTTGTTGTGTGCGTACAACGTTTCCAGGCCACACGTCTCATTATAAATTTATATCAATAATATTAAATTAGCCTGAACAGTGGTAGTTATACAACAAACATAATAAATACAACACTTAACTACTTAAAAAGTACTTTATAATATATAACCAGAACCTTTACCCTCATCTCTCAAATAGATCTTCTATTGGCAATACAGCATATACAAACATACATACACACATACACACATACATACATACATACATACATACATACATACTGTTACGTTTGTAGGGGGTAGACGATGATCACCTTAGAGCCAGGTAGAGTGTGGAGATTGATGTGCTCTGACTGTCCTGAAGAAGAAGAAACCTCGATGTATCATAAGTAGGAAATTTGTGTGGACCGTATGCCGTGGAATAGCTTGTATCTTCGTCCCTATGAGTGGGGTGGGGCTTGTTAATTAGCGACGGATTATGGGTAAATTAATCCCCTGTATGTAATTGCTTCTGTAATCTTTTCCTGTGTTCCTTATGACACCGCACTACACACCAGAGCCAAGCAATCGACACCATAATTAATGACACTTACACTTAATTAATGACAATGACACTTAATGGTTTTCGCCAATCATGTCTTCTGGTACTGTGGCCAAATAGCTCTACCTTTGACTCATCTGTCCAGAGCACATTGTTCCAGAAGTGCTGGTCTTTGCCGAGGTGTTCATTGGCAAACTTTAGTCTTGCCCTGATGTTCTTTCTGGACAGCAAAGGTTTCAAATGGCACACGTCCCATGTAGATCAAATTTGTGCAGCCTCTTTCTAATGGTAGACTCGTGCACTTTGACATCAACAGTGGCAAGAGCTACCTGTAGGTCCCGTGATGACATTCTGGGGTTCTTGGAGACTTCTTTCAGCATCTTGCGGTCTGCTCTCAGGCTGAACTTGCTGGGGCGACCTGGCCTGAACAAGTTGGCAGTTGTTTGGAGTCTACTCCACTTGTAGATGATCTTCTGGACAGTCGAATGATTGATTTCAAATTGTTTGGAGGTTAAATCCCTTCCCGGACTCGTAGGCATCTATGACCTTCTTTCTGAAGGCCTCAGAGAGCTCTTTTGATCTGGGCATGGTGACGCCGCACACTTCAACAACAAAGAGCAAACCAAACTAAATGTCTTAGGTTTAAATAAGACAGGTTCCTCCAAGATCCTCTCTAACGATGTTCTAATCATTTGCACCTGAGCTGGTGCACCTGATTCTAATTTTAGGTATTTGAAGTAGTGATAAATGTAAGGGTGTACTTACTTTTTCCACATGCGAAATTTGCATTTATATTTATTTAAATTATGTAATGGACTACAAAATGTAAATGTTTCATGATATTTGTTGTATTATATCACCTTTATCTATCAATATTGTTGAAATGAAGATCAAATAGCTGTATGTTGAAATATGTTGAAAAAGTCAAAACTTTACATGGGGTGTACTTACTTTTTCACGTGACTGTAAGTGTTACAAACTACACATATTTATTTTTCAGTTATTTTATCCCTTGTCTGTATTCGGGTCTGTATGGGAGCGCTCTCCCATACGGACCAGAGCTAAATTCCTACAAAAGGCAGAGCTCGGGAGCAAAAGGCAGAGCAAAAGGCAAAGGTCGTCCTCCGTGCTGGTCGTTCTTCGTGCTGATCTTCCTCCGTGCTGTCTACCGGATCGACCCATATGCTACGTGCAGGAAATGCCCTCACCCAAATCAGCGTCTGCACGTCCTCCCGATACGGGTTTATCCAGTGTGATTTATCCCCTGTGTGCGAGTGTGCCAGGCGCCTGTGTTGGGCATAGTTAGGTAAGGATTATTGATAAGCCTGCTTCTCGTCATTTTTTTGTGCTTTTTGTGAATAAAGACATGTACATTTTATTTCCTCTCGACCTGCTTGTGTGCATCTTTTTCCACATTGACCCGGCATCGTTAAAACCGAATTCGGCTGCTCGATTAGGTCCGTAGATCAGGCAGTGTAAAACCGCGACCCACACCACACGATTCGCTCAGCGCGCCTCACTGAACTAGGTGTGGGATCGCGAGGGGTTTAATCCCCGGTCTTCCCGGTCACGTGGTCTCGAAGGTATTCGGATCCAGGTCGATAACTCTTCAGCCCGTGGTTGGGGGATTGGCGATTAGAGTTGCTCCACAACCCGCCGGGTGTGAGCTTCGTCGTGGTCGACGGCCCGTGGACCCGGTGTCTGTGGGGAAATTGGGTCTTAACCCCCCCCCCCCACTTAGTACATCAACAGACACCGGATCCGCAACAATATACTGTATATACTGTTTATACATATAATCATATATATATATGTATATATATGTATATATACAGGCAGTCCCCGGGTTACGAACGCCCGACTTACGAACGCCCGTACTTATGTACCGACCTCCGTAAAGCCTATTATTTAAAAAATAGTTTTTAATTAAAAAAGAAATTTTTATTTTTTTATTTTTTTTGTATACAGAATCGAGGCTCGTGAAAGTGCTAACATTTATCACACAGAAAAAAAATCAAACAGACACACATCTATCTATAATTCCAGTAATCTCTGTGTGTGTGTCTGTGTATGTCTGTGTGTCTGTGTGTATGTCTGTGTGTCTGTGTGTTTGTCTGTGACCGCTGTTTCTCGACAACCACGGTTCCGATATACTTGAAACTTGCCAGGTATATTGCTGGGGACCCGAGGATGTGCCTTTTCAAGGTTTCATATTAATCGGAGAAGTAGTTACCGAGCTATGTCCAAAAAACGATTCAACCAATCAGAGAGCAGCGAGCTATCACGTGTGCCGAACGTGGCGAACAGACTCTGCCTCGGACGGCACATTTGAGAGCGTATTCATTTATTTCACGTTGGGAAACTCTGTTGGCGTTAAACTATGTTTTAAAACTAATTAAAACTAATTTGCGATTCTTTCGCTTTCCTGCGCGTTTGTGCACGCTATGGCGATTTCTTTACCAAACTCCGCAAGCCGTTCGCTTTGGACCAAACCATTTCATGTAAATAGAGGGGGGGGGATTGTCACCGTACTCGCAAGCCGTTCGCTTTGGACCAAACCATTTCATGTAAATAGAGGGGGGGGATTGTCACCGTACTCGCAAGCCGTTCGCTTTGGCTTTGCGAATGGACCAAACCATTTCCTGTAAATAGAAGGGGGGGGTATAATTTTAGATATATATATAGTACGGGCATGCCCTAGTAGTATATAATAAGGGGAGTGGTAGACAAGAGAAATATGAGAAAAGCTCTGTTCAAGCCACCCTTGATGTTTACTTTAAGAAAATTGACCAGCACCAGGTCCATCCTCTCCAGCACCAGGTCCATCCTCTCCAACACCAGGCCCATCATCTCGGAAAGATATATCAAGGTATGATCGTTTCAAGGTTTGCAAGACATCAATTGGAACGAGAGTAAGTGTTAACCATTAAATCATTATCTTTTCTATTCTATCTAAACAGTTTAAGAAATGTTTCTTTCATGTTTTTTATACCTATAGATGTTTTAGGTAAAATATATACGATATACTAAGACAAACATTTGACTAATTGACACTAGATGTGAACCGTACATGACTGTTCCGACTTACATACAAATTCGACTTACAGACAGACTTAAAAACGGAACTCGTTCGTAACCCGGGGACTGCCTGTATATATATATATATATATATATATATATATATATATATATATATATATATATATATATATATATATATATATATATATATATATATATATATATATTGTTACGAATTTGAGAAAGTGTAAAGAATGTGAGAATTATGGTTTTGTTGTGTGTAACTGACCCTCGTAATGTAAAGAAAGGTCGAAGCTCGTCCTCTTAGTTAATTCTATAAACCTACACACAGGGCACCATATATCCTTTTAAATAGTTAGTCCCTTATTTTATGTAGGTTAAGGATGTGTTTCCCAATAGTTTGACTCTTCATTGCACCGAATTAAATAAGAGTAGGTCCCTCCGACGCCCCATGGCATCTTCCAAGTGCCAGGTTTGCCAGGTTTGCTGCAATTGACTTCTTTAGCCACTTTGCTGCATTTCATCCACTGTTTGCTGCATTTGACTCCATTACGCACGAGGTAACCAACGGAGAAGAAAGGCGTGTCTCCAGCTCGTCATCGGGGGGGGGGGGGGGGGGAGGAGTCAGCCAAGTGCGAGGAACAAGGCGTGGCTTTGCCAACGCGTCATCAAGAGGGGCGGGATCGGTAGCCCTTGCGACCAATCAAGGCCGAGGCGAGCTGACCGAGGGGCGTTTACAACGCACACGGGTAAGAAACCCAAAAGCACGTTATAAAAGGACACGTGCGGGTTTCTATAGGGCTGGCTTTTTGGAGAAGATTGAGAGAGAGGTGCGGTAGATGCGCGATCCAGCTAAAGCAGCCAAGAGAGAACGAGACGTGAGGGGGTGCTGATACTGCAGCAATACGCCGAGACCCTCTAGGCCCTATTGCAGGTTGTGGAGACGCGGAGCTGCCAGCTGCTGTTCGCTTCGAGCACGGAACGTGGACCTCGACGGTGTGGAATTGCCCGGACCTTCCTGCCCTGCCATCGGCTTGGAGCTTCTCCTCCCTCCAGTGATTCCTGCCATCATTTCCCCCGTGTAAGTGTGCCCGTTTGTCCGTCTTTCATGTTGTCTTGGGGTTTATAAGTAAGACTGCCATATATATAAGCTAATCATTGCACTATGTCTCCTGCTCCTTCCATTGCCTTGTAAATCATATTCCATTTCTTTTCTGCTTTAGTTGTGTGTAAATAGTAATAAATCTTGTTATTCCCTACTTTGTCTTTACTTCTTCATGCTCTTTCGGTCGCTTTAGAGGTTTCCATATTGAGTGTACGTGGCGCGATTCGGCCAACGCTCAGGATCGGGTTTAGTGAAGGCTAATGACTCGAACTTCGGGTTGCTAAAAACCGCTCGGCAACGAACTAGACCATCCAAACCGGGGTTCGAGCGGTACTTGTCTCCCTAGTCTGCGGAGGGACGGATAAAGGTATTCGGGATAGACCCTGGACCCATAACCCTGATCCGTTCCATCCCGCGGGATAGCGTTACAAGTACCAGGACCGGGGAGACGGCCAGCTTAACAGGACAAGGGGCTAATCACCCCTTGCTAACGGGAGAGCCGTCCCCCGTATCCGTAACAATATATATATATATATACATACAGGCAGTCCCCGGGTTACGAACGAGTTCCGTTTTTAAGTCTGTCTGTAAGTCGAATTTGTATGTAAGTAACATTGTAAGTAACATTTGTAAGTAACAAAAGTAACATTTGTATGTAACAAGTTTACAAAGGTATATATATACAGTCACGTGAAAAAGTAAGTACACCCCATGTAAAGTTTTGACTTTTTCAACACATTTCAACATACAGCAATTTGATCTTCATTTCAACAATATTAATAGATAAAGGTGATATAATATAACAAATATCATGAAACATTTACATTTTGTAGTCCCTTGTACAATTTATAATAAACATAAATGCAAATTTCGCATGTGGAAAAAGTAAGTACACCCCTACATTTATCACGACTTCAAATATCTAAAATTAGAATGAGGTGCACCAGCTCAGGTGTAAATGATTAGAATGTAGCGGCTACCGCTGGGTTTTCACAATCGCCTTGCACCTATCAAGGACGCGGAGCGATCACCATGCCGGGCTCGTCCAGGACGCCCGGGCAGGCCCGCGCTCAACTTTCCAGGCCTCGGTCGGGACGCCCGGGCATGCCGGGCATGCCCGGGCAGGCTCGCCCTCAACTTGCCAGGCCGCAGCCAGGACGCTGGGCCACGCCCCCTCTCGCCTTTCCTGGGCAAACGCTCCGGGATAATATGTATATATATTGCTGCCCGATAAACGGGCTTTTCAGAGTGCCTGAGTGTTTGGTTTGATTAAAGCAACTTGGATGAATTCCAGCTTTTTGTCGCGTCCATTCTTCCGATCGACGTGGGAGCCCCAGCGCCTTCATTGGTGACCTACCGACATGGACACGGCAGTCGCCCTTAAACTGCCTACCTTCTGGGAGGCTCACGCGGCGGTTTGGCTCGCACAGGCGGATTCCCTGTTCGCCCTGCGAGGCATCACGGCCGACGACACCCGCTTCCACCATGTGGTAGCAGCGCTCGGTTCGGCCACCGCAGCCCGCGCCCTGAGCCTCCTCGAGAGCCCGCCAGCCGCTGACAAATACGGCGCGATTAAGAAGCTTCTCCTCGACGCTTTCGCCCTCCCATCAGCGGAGCGCGCACGGCACCTGCTCGACCTGCCCGAGCTCGGCGACACGCGCCCTTCCGAGCGAATGGACTACATGCTTTCACTGCTCGGCGAGCACTCTCCGGCATTCCTGTTCCGGGAGCTGTTCCTCCGTCAGCTGCCTAACCCGGTACGCCTCGCCCTGGCAAGCACGACGATCACAGATCCCCGGGCCCTTGCCAGAGAAGCCGACAAGATCTCCGCCGCAGGACAGCGCATCGCAGCGGCGACATGGGACCCACCGCCGTCCGACGCAACACCCATGGCGCCCGAGCACCCGGCACGGTCGACGACCGAACTGCCGACGCAATTGGCGGCCGCTACACCGAGCCGACCACGTCCAGCACGACGACCGGGGCCTCCACCTGACCAAGCGTGGTGTTACTATCATGCCAGGTTCGGACAGAAGGCCCGGACATGCCGACCCCCGTGCACCTTCGGCAGGCCGGGAAACGGCCGGGCCGGCGTTCATTACCAGCCATGAGCGCCGGCCACACGGGCAACTTACTGTTCATCACGGATAAAGCGTCCGGACGGCGCTTCCTGTGCGACACCGGCGCCCAACTGAGCGTCATACCCGCCTCTGACCAGGACAGGCAATCCGCGGTTTGCGGCCCCTCCTTGGTTGCGGCCAACGGATCGACCATCCGCACCTTCGGCCCGCGCAACGTCACCCTCTGCTTCGGCGGCCAACGCTTTGCTTGGACGTTTGTAACCGCAAACGTGCCCATGGCTCTGCTAGGCGCCGACTTCCTCTGCGCACACGGACTGCTGGTGGACGTCCAACGGCGTCGTTTAATCAACGCCGAAACCTTCAGCTCCCTGGTATGCACATTGAGCAGCTCCGCGCCGACCGAGCTGGCATGCGCCGTCCCGGCGGCGAACGAGTTTGCTCGCCTGCTCAGGGAGTTCCCGGCCCTCACGCGGCCGACGTTTTCGGCCGTCGCAGTACGGCATGGGATCGAGCACCACATACCAACCACGGGCCCGCCGGTCTACGCCAGGGCCCGCTGCCTCGACCCAGCCAAGCTCGCCGTGGCGAAGGCCGAATTCGACGTGTTGGAGCACCTCGGCATCGTGCGGCGCTCCGATAGCGCGTGGGCCTCGCCACTGCACATCGTGCCAAAGCCGGGGGGTGGATGGCGCCCGTGTGGCGACTACCGCCGTCTCAATGACGCTACCACCCCCGACAGGTACCGGATCCCGCATATCCAAGACTTCTCCGCCCGCCTGGCGGGACGGGTCATTTTTTCGAAAATTGATCTCATAAGGGGATATCACCAGGTACCTGTCAGGGCGGCCGACGTCCCTAAAATGGCAGTCATCACGCCGTTTGTCTTATTCGAATTCTTGCGGATGCCGTTTGGTCTCAAGAACGCGGCTCAGGCGTTCCAGCGCTTGATGGACGGCGTGCTGCGTGACCTGCCGTTCCTTTTCGTTTACCTGGACGACATCCTCGTCGCCAGCATGTCCCGGGCCGAGCACCTCCTCCACCTCCGAACACTGTTCGGGCGCCTCAACGAGCACGGCCTCATCGTCAACCCGGCCAAATGCCACTTCGGCACGACGGCCGTTGATTTTTTGGGCCACCACATCACCAAGAACGGGGCCGTGCCGCTGCCAACCAAGGTCGAGGCCATCACCACGTTCCCGCGTCCCCGCACCATAAAGGCCCTGCAGGAATTCCTGGGAATGGTGAATTTTTATCACCGCTTCGTGCCCCGCGCTGCTCAACTCATGCGGCCCCTCTACGAAGCCCTCCGGGGCAAGCCGGCCAAGCACGACATCGCCTGGTCCACAGCAATGGATGCGGCCTTCCAAAGCTCAAAGCGGGCCCTCGCCGACGCAACACTGCTCGCTCACCCGGTGCTCAACACTCACATCGCCCTCACCACGGATGCCTCCGACTACGTGGTGGGCGCCGTACATGAGCAATGGGTGAATGGGGTTTGGCAGCCACTCGCTTTTTTCAGCCGGCAGCTCCGGCCGAACGAGCTCAAATACAGCACGTTTGACCGGGAGCTCCTCGGTCTACACCTGGCCGTCTGCCATTTCCGCCACCTCCTGGAGGGCCGACCTTTCACGGCGTTCGTCGACCACAAGCCGTTGGTTTACGCCATGGCCAAGGTCACGGAGCCGTGGTCGGCCCGCCAACAGCGCCACCTCTCCGCCGTGTCGGAGTTTACCACGGACATCCGGCACGTCGCCGGCAAAAACAACGCCGTGGCCGACTGTCTTTCCCGGGCCAGCGCGAACGCGGTCCACCTGGGCGTGGACTTTGCACTTATGGCGGCGGACCAAACCACCGACACCACGGTGCAAGGCCTCCGGGCGGCGGACACGGGCCTCCGCCTGGCCGACATCCCCTTCGCGGACACTGTCCTGCTCTGCGACGTCTCCCAAGGCCAGTCTCGCCCCATCGTGCCCGTCACCTGGCAACGCCGCATCTTCGCCTCCCTCCACGGCCTTTCCCACCCGGGCCGGAAAGCTTCCCAGAAGCTGGTGTCGGCACGATTCGTCTGGCACGGCCTTCGTCGGGACGTCCGCGATTGGACCAGCACCTGCACGGCCTGCCAACCGGCCAAGGTCCACCGACACACCCAGGCCCCGCTGGCACCTTTCACCGTGCCCGAACGACGTTTCGACCACATCAACGTGGATCTGGTGGGCCCCCTCCCCCCGTCACGGGGGTTCACACACCTGCTCACCATGGAGGACAGGACCACCAGGTGGCCGGAGGCCGTTCCCCTCGTCTCCACCACCACCGCCGACGTGGCGCAGGCTTTCATCGCCACCTGGGTCGCCCGCTTCGGCGCACCGGCGGACATCTCGTCAGACCGCGGACCACAGTTCACCTCCGAGCTGTGGGGCGCGGTCGCCCGCAACCTGGGGGTCAAGCTCCACCGTACTACGGCCTACCACCCCCAAGCAAACGGGTTGTGCGAGCGATTCCACCGCTCCATGAAGGCCGCGCTCATGGCCGGCCTTCAAGACGGCGGTTGGGCTGACCGGCTGCCGTGGGTCCTTTTGGGCCTCCGCACGGCCCCCAAGGAGGACCTCCAGGCATCCACCGCCGAGCTTGTCTATGGACAGGCGCTACGCGTCCCGGGCGAATTCGTGCCCGACGCTACCAGTCCCTGGTCCGCAGCTCACCAGCGCTCGGACCTCCAGGAGGCCGCCCGACGGTTTGCCCCCGTGCCAACATCCCACCACGGTGACCCCCAGTCCTACGTCCCCCCAGCACTTCGCACAGCGGAGTATGTTTTTGTGCGTCACGACGCACATCGGGGGCCACTCCGGCCGCCGTACGACGGGCCCTTCTGGGTGCTGCGACGGGACGACAAGTCGTTCATCATCGACATCGGCGGCAGGTCGGACCGGATTGCGGTGGACCGCCTCAAGCCGGCGCACGTGGACGTCGACCACCCACCACGGGTGGCCCTTCCGCCGCGGCGAGGCCGCCCCCCGTCCACGGTGCCCCCCACTCGACCGCCCACCACCACACCGGACCCCCTCCCACGACCCGCCAGGGGTCGCTTCGGCCGGGTCATCAGGACCCCCCTCAAATTGACCCTGCCGGTGCAAGTCGATTCAGGGGGGACGTGTGTAGCGGCTACCGCTGGGTTTTCACAATCACCTTGCACCTATCAAGGACGCGGAGCGATCACCATGCCGGGCTCGTCCAGGACGCCCGGGCAGGCCCACGCTCAACTTGCCAGGCCTCGGTCAGGACGCCCGGGCATGCCCGGGCATGCCCGGGCAGGCTCGCCCTCAACTTGCCAGGCCGCAGCCAGGACGCTGGGCCACGCCCCCTCTCGCCTTTCCTGGGCAAACGCTCCGGGATAATATGTATATATATTGCTGCCCGATAAACGGCCTTTTCAGAGTGCCTGAGTGTTTGGTTTGATTAAAGCAACTCGGATGAATTCCAGCTTTTTGTCGCGTCCATTCTTCCGATCGACGTGGGAGCCCCAGCTCCATCAAGAACATCGTTATAGAGGATCTTGGAGGAACCTGTCTTATTTAAACCTCAGACATTTCGTTTGGTTTACTCTTTGTTGTTGAAGTGTGGGGCATCACCATGCCTAGATCAAAAGAGCTCTCTGAGGCCTTCAGAAAGAAGGTTATAGATGCCTACGAGTCTGGGAAGGGATTTAAAAAGCTCTCCAAACAATTTGAAATCAATCATTCGACTGCCCGGAAGATCATCTACAAGTGGAGAAGATTCCAAACAACTGCCAACTTGTTCAGGCGAGGCCGCTCCAGCAAGTTCAGCCCGAGAGCAGCCCGCAAGATTCTGAAAGAAGTCTCTAAGAACCCCAGAATGTCATCACGGGACCAACAGGTAGCTCTTGCCACTGTTGATGTCAAAGTGCACGAGTCTACCATCAGGAAGAGGCTGCACAAATTTGATCTACATGGGAGGTGTGCCAGGAGGAAACCTTTACTGTCCAGAAAGAACATCAGGGCAAGACTAAAGTTTGCCATTGAACACCTCGGCAAAGACCAGCACTTCTGGAACAATGTGCTCTGGATAGATGAGTTAAAGGTAGAGCTATTTTGTCCACAGTACCAGAAGACATGTTTGGCGAAAACCAAAGACAGCATTTGACCACAAGAACCTGATACCAACTGTAAAGCATGGTGGTGGAAATATTATGGTTTGGGGCAGCTTTGCTGCATCAGGGCCTGGGCAGCTCACCATCATATAATCCACTTTGAATTCTTCATTGTACCAGAGGGTGCTTGAGGATAATGTGAGGCCATCTGTCGGGAAGTTGAAGCTCAACCGATGGTGGACCTTGCAACATGACAATGACCCTAAACATACCAGTAAATCCACCAAGGAATGGCTGAAAAGAAAGAAATGGAGGGTTCTGGAATGGCCAAGTCAAAGCCCGGATCTAAATCCCATTGAGATGTTGTGGGGGGATTTGAAACGATCTGTGCAACTATTTTTTGTTGAATAAATTATTGCAAAGTCAATTTTTCATTGTTTGTTGTTCAATTAGATCACCTTTATCTATAGATACTGTTTAAATGAAGATCAAATATTGATATGTCCACATATGTTAAAAAGATTTTTTAAAAACATTTCATGGGGTGTACTTACTTTTTCCACATGCGAAATTTGCATTCATGTATATTTAAATTATACAATGGACTACAAAATGTAAATGTTTCATGATATTTGTTATATTATAACACCTTTATCTATCAATATTGTTGAAATGAAGATCAAATAGCTGTATGTTGAAATGTGTTGAAAAAGTCAAAACTTTACATGGGGTGTACTTACTTTTTTACGTGACTGTATATATATATATATATATATATATTGCGGTTTTGAGAACCCACAGAGTCGTTTGGTAAAGTGCTTCTTTCCGGGTAAATTTCCTTCACTTGGTGATATAATCTTCGCTTCGGAAGGGTGAATGTTCATTTGTCGAAAACTGCAGCAGGACATCGTTTCTTGATCGTGGGAGAGGTAACAAGTTTACATTTCCACAGAGCAATGGAGAGCGGAGAGGACCCGCAGCATGCTTCTGCACTCACATATGAGCAGACCCTGGATATGTTGTAGGAACTGTACCGCGAGCCTGAGGAGCGGAGCTCACGTTTTTGGTGAGAACTGGTATTCTGAGGGGATTGGTCTGCCTTAGAAGGAGAGCTTTAAGCTAAGGAGGTCATCCTGCCTGCCTGGTTTCGCCTTGGTGTTATCATCCTCCACCATTGCCTGTTGATGGTCCTGTTCGTCTCCTCATCATCTCTTCGTCGTCCTGCTCATCATCGCCTGCTCCGTACCCATCCTCTCATCGCCTGCTCCGTGCCCATCCTCTCAACCGCTGCCACCAGAGATAAGTCGCCATTTTGTGTCCCTCGCCCCGTCTGTGCTTGTGACTTGACGCCTTAGTTTTTATCGGATTTATTTTTACTTCATTGTATATAGTTATTATTGATTTCATTCTCCGTTTATTTGTTCGGGATTAAACGCGTTTGGTTTTATTCAAACCTTTATCCCGGTGTGTACTCTGGTTAGAATAGGTACACCATATCCCTGCGTGTCGTAAGAGGCGACTAAGAGGGTTGGCGTCAGGAAGGGCATCCGGCCATAAAAACATTGCCTCAAAAAGAGAACCATGACTATTACAACTACATATGTGCAGGGTACAGCCCGAAGTGGAGATCGGTTTCTGAGGTTTGGGACATGGAATGTAGGGACAATGACAGGGAGATCAGGAGAAGTGGTGGAAGTATTGGTCAGAAGAAGAGTGGACATATGTTGTGTGCAAGAGACGAGATGGAAGGGAAGTGGTGTGAGAATGGTGAAGGGTAGGCAGGGACAGAAATACAAGTTTGTGGGGCAAGGGTGCCCGGAGGGCGTGAATGGTATTGGTGTCCTGTTTTCTGAGGAGTTTGTAGACAGTGTGATGAGTGTGACCGGAGTGAGTGATAGGTTGATGATGGTGAAAATGATGATTGGAAAGCTCTTGGTGAACGTCATCTCGGGATATGCTCCGCAGGTTGGTCGGAGCGATGAAGAGAAGTACAAGTTCTGGTGTGCGATAGAGAAGCTGATGGAAAACGTGAAAGATGAGGAAGTTGTTGTGGTAGGAGGAGACCTAAATGGACATGTGGGAAGGAGTATGGATGGTTTTGAGGGAGTTCCTGGGGGTTACGGATATGGTGTGAGAAATGGAGAAGGTGAAAGGATTTTGGAGTTTGCTGATGGAGCTGATTTGTTGATTTGTAATTCTCAGTTCCAGAAAGAGGATAATAAGCTTGTTACATACACGTCAGGTGGGTCGACGACAACCGTGGACTACCTGATGGTGCGTAGGCGAGGTAGGGGGCACCTCTGGGACACAAAGGTGATCCCGGGGGAAGAGGCTCGTTCACAGCACCACTTGGTTGTCTGCGACATAAGGGTGAAAGGTGCGAGGAGAGCTCAGCGGGTGAAGGAAGTTGGAAAGAGGATTGACGAGAAGAGGAAGAAGTTCAAGGAGTGGCAGAAGGCGAAGGGTAAGGGAGAAGAAAAAGCAGAGCATGAAAGTTATAAGGCAGCCAAGAAGGCTACAAAGAAAGAGGTAGCAAAGGCGCAGGAGGCATGTAGGAAAATGTTCGGAGAAAGCTTGGATTCGGAAGAGGGTCAGATAGCGGTATTCAGGATTGCAAAGCAGATAGCAAAAGAGAGGTGTGATGTGATGGGGGTGAGTTGCTTGAAGGATGAAGTGGGACAAATCGTTGTGGACCCAGATGGAATTAATGGAAGATGGAAAAGATATATGGAAATGCTGTTGAATACTGAGAATGAATGGGAAATTATTGGAGCATGGAATGAAGGTATTGGAAAGGGTGTTGGAGAGGAGGATAAGGAAGAAGGTGAAGATCGACGAAATACAGTTTGGATTTATGCCAGGAAGAGGAACGACAGACGCGCTCTTTATTGTGAGGCAGTTGCAGGAGAAGTACATGGAGAAGAGAAAGAAGTTGTTTCTTGGGTTTGTTGATCTGGAGAAAGCATTCGATAGGGTTCCACACGAAGTATTGACATGGGCATTGAGGTTGTTGGGAGTGGAGGAATGGTTGATCAGAGTAGTGATGGCAATGTACAAAAGAGCGTGCACAGCTGTAAGGACGAAGGACGGGAACAGTGGTGAGTTTTGAGGTGAAGGTGGGAGTGCATCGGGGGTCGGTACTCAGTCCACTGCTATTTGTAGCTGTGATGGAGGTGCTGGCTCAGAACGTCAAGGAGGGTTTACAGTGGGAGTTGTTGTATGCAGATAATCTGGTGTTGATTGCGGAAAGTATCGATGGACTGAAGGAAAAGATGAACAAGTGGAAGGAATGTATGGAGACAAAAGGTCTGAAGGTGAATATAGGAAAGACGAAGGTGATGGCAAGTGGTAAAGCATGTGGTGAGGTGAAAAGAACTGGGAAGTGGCCATGTGCTGTGTGCAGGAAGGGTGTCGGAGTGAACTCCATTCAATGTACAATGTGCGCTGAGTGGGTTCATCAAAAATGTAGTGGTCTAAGAGGGTCATTAACCAGTGTGGCAGCTACATTCAAATGTAAGGTGTGCACAGAGGGAGCTGCAGATGGAGGAAATGTTGAGTTGGATCTTGGAGACGGCGTGAGGCTGTAAGGTGTGAAAACATTTTGCTACCTCGGAGACATGCTGAATGGAGAAGGTGGATCAGACTCGGCAACGGTTGCAAGAGTGAGATGTGCATGGAAGAAGTTTCGGGAACTGAGTGGCGTGCTGATGAGGAGGGGAGTGTCGTTGAAGCTGAAGGGAAAGGTGTATGCTGCATGTGTGAGAAGTGTTATGATTTATGGGAGCGAGACATGGGTAATGAACGTAGAGCAGCAACGAAGGCTGGAAAGGGTGGAAATGCGAATGGTTCATTGGATGTGCGGAGTATCGTTGAGAGAGAGGAAGACAAATGATGAATTGTGAAAGATAATGGGAATAGAGCCTGTGATTGATGCTGTGAAGAGGAACAGGTTGAGATGGTTTGGTCATGTGTTGAGGAAGGATGAAATATGACTGGTTGAGAAGAGTGATGGAAATGAATGTAGAAGGAAGTCGAGGACGGGGAAGACCGAGAAAGACTTGGCTAAAGATGGTGGAAGAAGAAATGCGGGCAAGGGGGTTAACAAGGAGAGATGCAGAAAATAGGGCAAAATGGAGAAGATTGTCATGGGGACCGCAAGGCTAACCCCCGCTCTAGCAGGGAAAATGGCCTTAAAATGCATGTTGTTTGTTGTGTTGTTTTGAGAACCCACACTTGTAAATAAATATAACATCATTAAAGGTTAAAGGTAGCACCCCATAGATAGGCCACAAGCAATACATAGGTCACCATAGGACATCAGTTATTTCTTAGTATGTGTTAGATAAGGCCATTTTCCAATAGATGAATCTGCGTTGCGTCAATCAAATAAGAGTAGGCCCTTCCCCTCATTTTTGCAGCCTCCCTCCAAGCGACGCCATTAAGCGCTCTCCAGTCGGTGCCCCATGGCCCCTCCCAATTTGGTACACTCCTTGGCCAGCAGCCTTTGCTGCCCTTGAGCTCGCTCAACGCCGCCATAAGCCACGAGGTGAAGCCCGGAAAAAGGGGGCGGAGCGCCAGGGAGGAGGTGTGGCCATGTCACCCAGCCGTCAGGGTGGGGCCGGTAAGCCATAACCAGCCACCCAGGGCTGGAGTGACATCGCCTGATAGGCGTGGCTTTTGGGCTTCGAGAGCGTTCGCTGGCTTGATTATAAAAGCGCGCACGCAAAGCCCTCAAAAGGACTGTGCGGGGAGGACTCGAGTGAAAGATTGGTATTGGAAGAACTTATCATGGTTGAAAGGACTTATGCAGTGGCGCTCGTTAAACAAGACTGTACTGAGAGAATTACGAAGCAGCGCTCATAAAAGAGGTCTGAGCGGGAGAGAGAGGCGCTTGACCTGGGACATGCACTTTATGAGGGAACTGAAGCCAAGCCTTGGTATTTCAAAGAGTCGTGCTGTGGCAACCCGCTGTTCTAAGGGCGAGCGCGCGACACGCATTGCCACGAACTGCAGCGTGCAGGACATTGGGGAGGGTGCGCTTGGAGCGAGTAGTGCGCATATTATGTACGCCAGTATACCAGCCTTCCCCCAGTGATTATAATTGTCCGCTCGTGTTATGCAACGTGAAGAGCTGCCTGCCGGGTTTCGTCTGCTGGACCGGAGCCAGACTGGAGCCTGGACACCATCGCCGGATCTTCCACCATACCATCTGCAATCCCCATGTGAGTGTCTGTGTGAGAGACAGGCCCGTTTGTCCAGGGAATAAGTTAAGACCGTAGTTAAGGCTGCCCTGTGTACTTTTCCTTCCTCTTTCTTTCTTGTACATTCTTTCGTTTCCTCTTCTTCTTTGTACATTTGTTAATAAATTGCCTTGTTCTTTCTGGTTTCTCCTTAATCCGATCGTCCTAGTCTTTTCTCCATTGGGTAAACGTGGCATGATCGGAACCGCCATAATCGGGTCTAGTCACTTGTTAACAGCTCGGATCGCGGATCGCTATCCGCTCAGAGTTTCCATCCATATCCGTGATTCGAGCGGGAGTTATTCCCTCGTTTCCGGTCGGCGTTAGTACTTAGGTAGTAGCGAATCCCTAGGCCTAACAACCCTACCTAACGCCATGCCGGGAAGGACGTTATAACTTCCAGGGTCGCGTCGGCCAGATAAGAGGACAAGGGGATTAACCCCCCCTTGATAAGGGGAGAGCCGACGTTTGAGATCCGCAACAATATATATATATATGACGTCATGCAACATTTCATGTTGTCATTGTAAAGGAAATCGAGGTAAACCTACAACAGCACTCGGTAGAGGCAAGCTGAACAGTTTACCATTTGAATCCCACTGATAGGCTGGATCTGGATTCTGACCTGAACCAAAATCGAATCGAATCGTCTTGTTCTTGTCACCAAACCAACTCATCCACGACGTTTTGTCATTAGTCGTCCATAACTTTTTGAAATATCATGATATTCATCCTTCTTTGTCCAATCACTCAATGGTGGTGAAGAATCACAATTTTTTTTAATTCTCGTCCAAATCCGTCAACAACCTTTTTAGATTTTCTGCTCACAAACAGGCAAGAGCGAATCCATGACGTCGGTTCACCTTTGGTGGTCGAGGTAATAATTGCTCGTCCAAGGTTCACTAAACACCTTAAAATGTGAATTTAGGGACGTCTTACACTGTCACGTGACCATGTAAGTAACTATATGCATTGATTTGTGGTGGATTGGATTGAAAATTTAAAAAATCTGGATTTGTTCATGGATGAATGGTGGATATGCGTGGAAGTTACCTGATGCACCCTTTAAGCCTCATTTACATATCCGTGAGCACACCTTGTTCATTTAGCCCAATCCGGCACATCGTCACATCCTGCGATTGGCCATTCCCCCGGAGGGAGGAGGCGCTTCCCCAATCTCGGAGGGAGGAGGCGCTTCCCCAATCTCGGAGGGAGGAGGCGCTTCCCCAATCTCGGAGGAAGGAGGCGCTTCCCCAATCTCGGAGGGAGGGGGCGGTTCCCCAATCTCGGAGGGAGGAGGCGCTTCCCTAATCTCGGAGGGAGGAGGCGCTTCCCCAATCTCGGAGGGAGGAGGCGCTTCCCCAATCTCGGAGGGAGGAGGCGCTTCCCCAATCTCGGAGGGAGGAGGCGCTTCCCCAATCTCGGAGGGAGGGGGCGGTTCCCCAATCTCGGAGGGAGGGGGCGGTTCCCCAATCTCGGAGGGAGGAGGCGCTTCCCTAATCTCGGAGGGAGGAGGCGCTTCCCCAATCTCGGAGGGAGGAGGCGCTTCCCCAATCTCGGAGGGAGGGGGCGGTTCCCCAATCTCGGAGGGAGGGGGCGGTTCCCCAATGAGAGAATATAAAGGAAACACCGAGCTGTAAATTGTGCAGAAAGCAACACCTGTGCAGTCTCGAACCCAGGTCCTTCATTTTCCAGCATGCCTCGTACCATCCACAGAACTCAGACCGCCCAGGGGATCTTCCCCATGCTTCTCGTCCTGGGGGCCATTTTGAGCGCAGCCCACGGGGCTTCTCTGGTCCCAGGAGTGTGGGAAGAACGAGTTCAGCACCTGGAGAACGCAGCACGCCAGGTAATTGGTACTCGGGTGAACAAAAATTTGGTGGAATGATGTTTTTGGTGTAAAAGGGATAGTGTAATATTTAAATACAAATGTCTCGGCCTATTCGTTTACCTGTGTCGTCATACAAAGAAGCCAGGTTCGAATCTAATCCACCGGAATGCTCCCCTTGATCACCAGTTCCCTTGTACTTCATATCAGAGTATTAATTAATACCTGTTCATAATATAATACGGAATCATATAATTAACGTTTGTCGTGCATGTGATAAATTTACCTTGATGTCTCTTCAATCCTAATTTTTTAAAAATCACAAAAAATAGCGAAACTTTTTGTGGTGTTTATCCCAAGAGGGCAAGGAGGAATAGCCGGCACTGCCAGGCCAGGTGATCTTTTACCGGTGGTGGTGTCGGGATGTGTTGGACATTGAAAAGCTATGGAGTTATTGATCTCGTGGTAGTTACCTTTTACCTGCGGAGCCTTGTCTGACCCACATCGCAATATGCACTTTATAGAAACCTTTAGTGACCTCAAAATGGGCATCAAGCCCAACGATTGGTAGATTAAATCCTTGCACACATTCTGTGATACTGAGACACAAAATATGGAGACTCTTCGTACTACATTTCGACCATGAAAGAATAACCTAAACGCACACACACGAACACAAAGAAACAAACACACAAACAAATACAAACAAACACACAAACAAATATGAACACACAAACAAATACATCCAAACGAACACACAAACAAACAAACGAACACACAAACAAATACAACCGAACACACAAACAAATACAAACAAACACATAAACAAATACAAACAAACACACAAACAAACAAACACACACACACAAACACAAACAGACGAACACACAAACAAATAAACAAATACAAATGAACACACAAACAAATAAACAAATACACACAAACAAATAAACAAATACAAACAAACACACAAACAAATACAAACAAACGGACCCACAAACAAACACTTGAAAATATGCTGTAAGCATCTCTGGCCATTCATTGGCTCTGCAGACCCACGATGTCTGACCCTTGTGAATCTTAATGGGAAGAATAATTAATAAACGCTCTCCCTATCCCCCTCCCTTTCTCTCTCTTTTTTGGTGATGCTCCAGGAGTTTGAACGGCAGCAGAGAATCATTCTCGCCAAAGATCTAGCGGAGTTCGCAGCCAAATCAAACCTGGGTCCAGCTGGTTTTGGCTCTCGAGAAACCGCCGGAGAGCCGTCCATGCTGGCTGATCCCGCCTGGAGCGATGCTGCTGGAGCCATGGCGGGAGTCGGGCTCAATGCTGTGGAGCCGCGGGTGCGCAAGGCGAGCTGCAAGAATTTCTTTTGGAAAACCTTCACGTCGTGCTGAGAAGCCGCTTCCAAAACGTATCTCCATTCTAGTTCAGAAGAGCATCTCCATCCCAATACCTAAATCCATCAAACATGCCTTCACTATGTTCCTTTAAATCCTATATAAACACACCTCCATCCCATTCCCTAAACCCATCAAGTACACCTTCACCACAAACTCCTTAAATCCTATATAAACACACCTCCATCCCAATCCCTAAACCCATCAAGTACACCTTCACCACAAACTCCTTAAATCCTATATAAACACACCTCCATCCCAATCCCTAAACCCATCAAGTACACCTTCACCACAAACTCCTTAAATCCTATATAAACACACCTCCATCCCAATCCCTAAACCCATCAAGTACACCTTCACCACAAACTCCTTAAATCCTATATAAACACACCTCCATCCCAATCCCTAAACCCATCAAGTACACCTTCACCACAAACTCCTTAAATCCTATATAAACACACCTCCATCCCATTCCTGAAATCTCACAAACACACCACCATCAAATTCCCTTAATCTCCCAAACATTCTTCCATCCCATTCCCTAAATCTCCCAAACATTCTTCCATCCCATTCCCTAAATCTCCCAAACATTCTTCCATCTCATTCCCTAAATCTCCCAAACATTCTTCCATCCCATTCCCTAAATCTCCCAAACATTCTTCCATCCCATTCCCTAAATCTCCCAAACATTCTTCCATCCCATTCCCTAAATCTCCCAAACATTCTTCCATCCCATTCCCTAAATCTCCCAAACATTCTTCCATCCCATTCCCTAAATCTCCCAAACATTCTTCCATCCCATTCCCTAAATCTCCCAAACATTCTTCCATCCCATTCCCTAAATCTCCCAAACATTCTTCCATCCCATTCCCTAAATCTCCCAAACATTCTTCCATCCCATTCCCTAAATCTCCCAAACATTCTTCCATCCCATTCCCTAAATCTCCCAAACATTCTTCCATCCCATTCCCTAAATCTCCCAAACATTCTTCCATCCCATTCCCTTAATCTCCCAAACATTCTTCCATCCCATTCCCTAAATCTCCCAAACATTCTTCCATCCCATTCCCTAAATCTCCCAAACATTCTTCCATCCCATTCCCTAAATCTCCCAAACATTCTTCCATCCCATTCCCCAAATCTCCCAAACATTCTTCCATCCCATTCCCTAAATCTCCCAAACATTCTTCCATCCCATTCCCTAAATCTCCCAAACATTCTTCCATCCCATTCCCTAAATCTCCCAAACATTCTTCCATCCCATTCCCTAAATCTCCCAAACATTCTTCCATCCCATTCCCTAAATCTCCCAAACATTCTTCCATCCCATTCCCCAAATCTCCCAAACATTCTTCCATCCCATTCCCTAAATCTCCCAAACATTCTTCCATCCCATTCCCTAAATCTCCCAAACATTCTTCCATCCCATTCCCTAAATCTCCCAAACATTCTTCCATCCCATTCCCTAAACCCATCAAGTACACCTTCACCACAAACTCCTTAAATCCTATATAAACACACCTCCATCCCATTCCCTAAATCTCCCAAACATTCTTCCATCCCATTCCCCAAATCTCCCAAACATTCTTCCATCCCATTCCCCAAATCTCCCAAACATTCTTCCATCCCATTCCCCAAATTTCCCAAACGCACCTCCATCAGGGATCCACTCCACCAGGAACCCCAAATTCCCATTAGATCATGGATCTCATTTCCTCATCAACCTGATGCATGTATCAACCCTCCGATTTCGCATCCCAATCACTTTCCTTCTCTTTTTTCGTTCGATTCCATTTCTTTATTTCACTTCATTTTCAGGCTGAGGTGTCACGTTTTGTTCTTTCCTCAAGTGTGACGTGTCTTTGGCAACGTCTTTGTATGAAGATGTGAATAAAGATGGCGAGTTCAAAACACCATTCATTCTGTATTTTTGGAATGTTACATTCAGGTGAAGTTTGCAATTTACATAATATTTACAGAACGAAAGTTTAATTTATTTTATTTTTAAAAATAACTATTTGTAACTCAATGATTTTCCTTTTGGCAAAGGATGAGTGTTTGGAATTTTCATAAGGATAAGGTAAAAACACGAGCGCGTTTTCTGGGGGTCGATGCAGACAGATTATTATGAAGAGAGCAAACGCATTTTTTATTATTAAAAATAAACATAGAATTATTTTATTATTTAACATAAATATAAAGTATTATTTTATCATTTAACATAAATAAAGTATTATTTTGTTATTAAACATAAATAAAGTATTATAATTATATTTATTTATTTATTTATTTATTTATTTTGTGGAAACATAATCGAGGCTCGTGAAAGAGCTAACATTTATCACACAAACAAATCAACCAGACAAACAAAGTATATAAAAAGGGGAGCGGTAGACAAGATGGGGAGAGAAGGGGAAGCACATAAACACAACATTTGAGAGCAGGGACATCGGGAATGTGTGGGAGGGAGAGGGCTTGGGGGGAGGCGGCGTGGGAAGGGGGGTGTGGGAGAGAAGTATAAACACGAGGACACCAAGGACTTCCAGGAAAGAAGTTGGCATTTCAAAAAAGTGGATCTGGGGTGAAATAGCGGGGGTAGAAAATATCAAGGTTTTGGATGGGGGAAGATAAGAGATGGTGGTGAACAGCTGTTTTAAAGACCTGGAGGGAGGAGTGGGATTGAAGAGAGTGAGGGAGTTTGTTCCAGAGGCGGGAGAAAAGAGGAATGAAAGAGTGAAGGTGAGCAGAGCGGGGTGCCAGACCGTATCGAAGGCACGTGATATGTCGAGGGAGACAGCTCTAATTTCCTGTTTGGCATTGAGGACCTCCATCCATTGTTGAGAAAGCAGAAGCAGCATGTCCAGAGTAGAGTGACCTGGTCTCAAACCAAATTGATGATCAGAGATCAAGCCATTGGAGAAGAGGAAAGATTTCATATCTGAAGCAATGATGGATTCCATGACTTTGCTGATAATTGGGAGAAGGCTGATTGGTCTGTAGTTGCTAGGATCTGTTTTTGCACCTTTTTGTGCAAAGCGGTGATGTTGGCTGATTTCCAAGCAGCTGGCAGATGAACTTGAGCAAAAGAGAGGGTGAAGAGAACAGAGAGAGGGAGTGAAAGAGCGGAAGAACAGGATTTTAGGACCCGTGGGCTGATGCCGTCAGGTCCAGTTGCAGAATCAGAGTCGAGGGTTGACAGAAACTTTTCCACCTTGTCAGGAGGAAAGGACACGGAGTCCAGGAGCAGCTGGGTACGACTGGGTACGGTGGGTACAGAGAGGCATGGATTTGGGACACAAGATTTAGAGGCAAACACAGAGTTGAGGCATTCAGCTTTTTCACGTGCGGAGTCAGCTGTGTAGCCGTTTGAGGTAAGGGAGGGGATGGAGGGGGAACAAACACCAGAAACAGATTTGACCAGACGCCACCAGGATTTGGAAGAGGGAGACAGATAAGAGAGTTCTGTCCTGAGAACGGAGAGATATTGTTTCCTGGCTCTCCTGAGGGTGGACACACACTTGTTTCGGGCTTTGTGAAAGGAAATGAGATTTCCTTCCGTTGGATTTGCTTTCCAGGAGACGAAGGCAAGTTGTTTCTGGGCAACAGCCTCACCACAAGATTCCGTGTACCATGGATGGGAGGAAGGGTATGACAACTGAAGACGAGATTTTATTATTAAACATAAACAAAGAATTATTTTATCATTTACCATAAATAAAGTATTATTTTATTATTAAACACAAATAAAAAATATTCTATTATTAAACATAAACAATGAATTATTTTATTATTCAGCATAAATAACGTATTCTTTTATTATTACACATAAATAAAAAAATATTTTATTATTTAACGTAAATAAAGTATTATTTTATTATTAAACATAAATAAAGTATTATTTTATTGTTAAACATAAATAAAGTATTATTTTATTATTAAACATAAATATTCTTTTATTATTAAATATAAATAAAGTATTATTTTATTATTTAATATAAATAAAGTATTATTTTATTATTGAACAAATAAAGTAATATTTTATTATTAAACATAAATAAAGTATTATTTTATTATTTAACATAAATAAACTATTATTTTATTATTGAACAAATAAAGTAATATTTTATTATTAAACATAAATAAAGTATTATTTTATTATTTAACATAAATAAAGTATTATTTTATTGTTAAACATAAAGTATTATTTTATTATTAAACATAAATATTATTTTATTATTAAATATAAATAAAGTATTATTTTATTATTTAATATAAATAAAGTATTATTTTATTATTGAACAAATAAAGTAATATTTTATTATTAAACATAAATAAAGTATTATTTTATTATTTAACATAAATAAACTATTATTTTATTATTGAACAAATAAAGTTTTTTTTATATTATTAAACATAAATAAAGTATTATTTTATTATTATTTAACATAAATAAAGTATTATTTTATTATTAAACATAAATAAAGTATTATTTTATTATTATTTAACATAAATAAAGTATTATTTTGTTATTAAACATAAATAAAGTATTATTTTATTACTTAAGATAAATAAAGTATTATTTTATTATTTTATTATTAAAGAAAGTTATAACATGGTGGGCTATCAGAACAGCCTTCATAGAGGTATGGGCATTGGGCACTCTCCTTTGAGTTGTCAGAATGCAAAAGACCTCAGACTGTGGTGAAGATTTACGTTCCAACAGGACAACGACCCCAAACATACAGCCAAAGCAACACTGGAATGGCTTCAGAACAAGAACTGGAAAGTCCTTCAGTGACCAGGCCAAAACCCCGACTTGAATCCCATTGAGAATCTGTGGAAAGACTTGCTGTTGAATATTCCTGTTCACCGACGCTCCCCATCCAACTTGACAGAGCTTGAGCAAATCTGCAAGGAAGGATGGGAGAAACTCCCCAAATGCAGATGTGCACAGATACAGACAAACCCAAGAAGGCTCGAAGCTGTAATCGCTGCAAAAGGTGTTTCTACGAGGTATTGACTCACGGGGCGAATACTTATTTAAATCAGATATTTCTGTGTTTCATTTTTATTTAATTTGTACTGATTCCTAAAAAGAATTCCACTTTGATATTATGGGATATTATGTGTAGATCAGTGACAAAAAAATCTCAATTTAATTCATTTTAAATTGAGGTTGTAACAACAAAATGTGAAAAAGTCATGGGATGTGAATACTTTCTGCAGGTGCTGTATTCCTGGTGTATATCCCACTATTAATTAGCAATTGGTCAACGCCTTTGACACCGATACGATTTTTTAGCTCACCTGGAACGAAGTTCAGGGGAGCTTATGCGATGGCACGTCGTCCGTAAGTCAGTCCGTCCGTAAGTCAGTCCGTCCGTAAGTCAGTCCGTCCGTAAGTCAGTCCGTCCGTAAGTCAGTCCGTCCGTAAGTCAGTCCATCCGTAAGTCAGTCCGTCCGTAAGTCAGTCCGTCAGTAAGCCAGTCCGTCTGTAAGTCAGTCCGCCCGTCAGTCTGTCCGTAAACACTTGCAACTTTTTCTCCGAAACCGCTGATGGGATTGCGACCAAATTTGGCACAAATGATATTTGTTGTGGTGTGACGAAAGTTTGTTCACGGCATTAAAAAATAATCGCGGTCTAAGGGGGTTTACCGGGGTCAAAGTGGATCCAGGTTTGACCCCCCAAAATAGGAATTTGCTTTTTCTTCTGAAACTACACACACTATTTTGCTGAAACTTGACCACAACCTTCATCACCCGTGATGTACCAAAGTTTGTTCACTGCACTAAGAAAAATTGTAATCCGAGGAGGTATACGGAGTTGGGTGAAGGGTGGGGGAGTTCCCCCCCAAAATAGGTATTTTTTGTTAATTTAAAGTCTTATGATTATGTTAGTTTGATTGTACCTGCTGCCCTGTCTTCCTGCAACCATTGAAATTGGTTTAAAATACCTTTAGTCAGTGCAGTATACTGTTTATTCCACCAGGTGTGTGCCAGGGGTATTGCCCATATGTTTTATTAGGTAAACGATACCCCTACCAGGGGTATTGTTTACCTCATCGCCATTAGAGGCTTTAAATTGCATCAGATGTGGCAGTAAATGTGATTTGTTGCTTCCAGCTTACCGGTTCATGACAGAATACGCCATTTGTGTTTTTGCCACCGCTTCCTCCATCCCTACTGCATTTGGAATCCAGTGCGGCACAGATGGACGACTTGTCTTCACACAATGCGGGCACAGATGGGCAAATTGTGCGCTCACAATGCGGGCACAGATGGGAAATTTATGTTCGCACAATGCAGACACAGATGGGCAACTTGTGTTTGCACATTGCCAGCATGGATGGGCAACCTGTGTTCGCACAATGCAGGCACTGACGGGCAACTTGTCTTCACACAATGCGGGCACAGATGGGCAACTTGTGCTCTCACAATGCGGGCACAGATGGGCAACTTGTGTTCGCACATTGCCAGCATGGATGGGCAACTTGTGTTCGCACATTGCCAGCATGGACGGGCAACTTGTGTTCGCACAATGCAGGCACAGACGGGCAACTTGTCTTTGCACAATGCGGGCACAGATGGGCAAATTGTGTTTGGACAATACGTGCACAGATGGGCAACTTGTGTTCACACAATGCGAGCACAGATGGGCAACTTGTGCTCGCACAATCCGGGCACAGATGGGCAACTGGTGTTCACACAATGCGAGCACAGATGGGCAACTTGTGTTCACACAATGCGAGCACAGATGGGCAACGTGTCTTCGCACAATGCGGGCACAGATAGGCAACTTGTGCTCACACAATGCGGGCACAGATGGGCAACTTGTGTTCACACAATGCGAGCACAGGTGGGCAACTTGTCTTCGCACAATGCGGGCACAGATGGGAAATTTATGTTCGCACAACGTGGGCACAGATGGGCAACTTGTTTTCGCACAATGCGGGCACAGATGGGCAACTGGTGTTCACACAATGCGAGCACAGATGGGCAACTTGTGTTCACACAATGCGAGCACAGATGGGCAACGTGTCTTCGCACAATGCGGGCACAGATAGGCAACTTGTGCTCACACAATGCGGGCACAGATGGGCAACTTGTGTTCACACAATGCGAGCACAGGTGGGCAACTTGTCTTCGCACAATGCGGGCACAGATGGGAAATTTATGTTCGCACAACGTGGGCACAGATGGGCAACTTGTTTTCGCACAATGCGGGCACAAATGGACAAGTTGTGTTCGCACAATGCGGGCATGGATGGGCAACTTGTCTTCGTGCAATGCGGGCATCTTGTTTTCGCACAATGCAGGCACAGATGGGCAACTTGTGCTCGCACAATGCGGGCACAGATGGGCAATTTGTGTTCGCACGATGTGGGCATGGATGGGCAACTTGTCCTCGTGCAATGCGGGCACAGACCGGCATCTTGTTTTCGCACAATGCGGGCACAGACGGGTAACTTGTGCTCGCACAATGCGGGCACAGATGGGCAACTTGTGTTTGCACATTGCGGGCACGGACGGGCAACTTGTGTTCGCAATAAAGTATCAGGTGCATGATCTACCTGTATTATGAATATATGAATTCCATACAAACACATTGTAGATTGCGAGGAACTGTCGAAAAAGCTTTGTGGGCAAGGAAACGCATTGGGGGGTTTGCCGTTGCCTTCCCAGCAGAAGTAGTTGGGGCAGGAATATTTAATTTGGTCACAATAGCGGCGATAGGTGAACTACTCTTCACGTAACATATCGTGGGAGTCTTTAACCAACGACCATGATGCTAGATGGGACACACAGCGCTGGGTGTGGCACACTCATTTATACACCTTGCTGTGAAGCACCAGGCCCAGGTAACCTCGGGAACACTAGAAAGGAACTCGGTAGAGAACGTACCTCCGCCATGTTGAACAGTTTCGGTATGTATTCCACTGATAGGCCAGACCTGGATTCGGACCTCAACCAAAATCGATTTACCTTGTCCACGTCACACACCCAACCTGTCCACCAAGCTTCATCCGATCTTCAGTGGCGGAGGTAATAATCCAGACTGGACTGCCCAAAGGTGCGTACCTTCCAACTGCACCTGGAAACTATATCCTGCCAAAACTACAGAATGTTCGAAACAACGAATGTATAACCGACCGGAATCTAATCATGAATATGATCACCTGGTTTCATCACCACAGTGCTGCTGATGCAGTGCCCCTGCAGGTTCGGAAAAGTAGGCGGGGCACACGATGCCATATTCATTTCGCAAGGCATTGTGGGATCTTTACCATCCAATGTTGAATGTTAATGGACGGGACAGCGAGTTCATCGTCCCAGTCACCTCGAAGGACCCTACCTGACATAATTAGATAGGTAGTAGTAGTATGCTACTCCTGAAGGTGTGTCTTGAGTCCGCATGATGGACTCGAGATGATCATGGAGCGGGATGAAGACATCTTGCATCGCACAGATGCTTCCCAGGATTTGTAACACCAGGTGCCAGGTTTGTGTAAAATCTCCGGGTATAAAACAGGTATGACGGCTCTGGAATGATGAGGTGAATGCAAATTTCAGGTTATTACAACCAATACCGTCGCTATCGGTCTGAATTACGGAATGTCGCATCAACAGGTCGTTCTTCATCGATGCCTAGACCATTCATCTCATCATCACCTGGCACGTCAGGCCTCACATGCATGGTTACCTGCACCTGCACCCACCTTACATTTTCCTCCAACAACAAAACCCCCTACCACAAACAAACGCCATTCCTTCGACACTCCCATCGTCCAAACAAAATGGAGCACAGGTGCGCACTTACCTTTAAGCTAGATAGTCCAGGTTAAATTTACAACCCATCAACTGTGAGATTTGTGCTTCGCAGGTAGCGCTTTGTATCGCAAGGTGGGCATGGGCTCGGAGGGACTGGGCCGGCATTAGTTAGCGGATCCCACGTTGACCTTCATGAACGGGTGAGTTATTGCCGGCATCCTCTGGCAAATTACAACTTCCTGCTCTAACAGGGGGGCACTGCATCAGCAGCAAGAACTGATGCAAACCAGGTGCTGAAAATAAAGAAAAAAAAGCAAACAAAGCAGGTGGATGTTGAAGATCTTATAACGTCTTTCAATGAAAGGTAGGCGAGTTATCGCCAGCACCATGATAAGATTACAACTTCCTGCTCTTACTTGTCTTGTCTTGTTTTATCAAAGTAATATCCCATTAGAAGTTGACTCTGGAAGCGATATTGGGATGATACTATAATTTTCCATATAAAACACAATGTCCTTGGGAAGGAGATGGGAAAAACGAAGGAGATGGGAAAAACGAAGGAGATGGGAAAAACGAAGGAGATGGGAAAAACGAAGGAGATGCCCTTGAGATGTGCTTGTCTACTTCTGTGTTTACTTGTGACCATCTACTTGTGTGTACATATACTTGTGACCATCTACATCTACTTGTGTGTGCATCTACTTGTGACCATCTAAATCTACTTGTGTGTACATATACTTGTGACCATCTACATCTACTTGTGACCATCTACATCTACTTGTGTGTGCATCTACTTGTGACCATCTACTTGTGTGTACATATACTTGTGACCATCTACATCTACTTGTGTGTGCATCTACTTGTGACCATCTAAATCTACTTGTGTGTACATATACTTGTGACCATCTACATCTACTTGTGACCATCTACATCTACTTGTGTGTACATATACTTGTGACCATCTACATCTACTTGTGACCAAAAACCATCTACTTGTGACCAAAAACCATCTACTTGTGACCATATACATCTACTTGTGTGTACATATACTTGTGACCAAAAACCATCTACTTGTGACCAAAAACCATCTACTTGTAACTAAAAACCATCTACTTGTGACCAAAAACCATCTATTTGTGACCAAAAACCATCTACTTGTGACCAAAAACCATCTACTTGTGACCAAAAACCATCTACTTGTGACCATATACATCTACTTGTGTGTACATATACTTGTGACCATCTACATCTACTTGTGACCATCTACATCTACTTGTGACCAAAAACCATCTGCTTGTGGGAAAAAATAATCTACTTGTGACCAAAAACCATCTACCTTTGACCAAAAACCATCTACTTGTGACCAAAAACCATCTATTTGTGACCAAAAACCATCTACTTGTGACCAAAAACCATCTACTTGTGACCAAAAACCATCTACTTGTGACCATATACATCTACTTGTGACCAAAAACCATCTACTTGGACCAAAAACCATATACTTGTGACCAAAAACCATCTACTTGTGACCATATACATCTACTTGTGACCAAAAACCATCTACTTGTGACCATATACATCTATTTGTGACCAAAAACCATCTACTTGTGACCAAAAACCATATACTTGTGACCAAAAACCATCTACTTGTGACCATATACATCTACTTGTGACCAAAAACCATCTACTTGTGACGAAAAACCATCTACTTGTGACGAAAAACCATCTACTTGTGACCAAAAACCATCTGCTTGTGACCAAAAACCATGTACTTGTGACGAAAAACCATGTACTTGTGACCAAAAACCATCAACTTGTGACCAAAAACCATCTACTTGTAACCAAAAACCATCTACTTGTGACCAAAAACCATCTGCTTGTGACCATATACATCTACTTGTAACCAAAAACCATCTGCTTGTGACCATATACATCTACTTGTAACCAAAAACCATCTACTTGTGACCAAAAACCATCTACTTGTGACCAAAAACCATCTACTTGTGACCAAAAACCATCTACTTGTGACCAAAAACCATCTACTTGTGACCAAAAACCATGTACTTGTGACGAAAAACCATCTACTTGTGACCAAAAACCATCTACTTGTGACCAAAAACCATCTACTTGTAACCCAAAACCATCTACTTGTGACCAAAAACCATCTGCTTGTGACCAAAAACCATCTACTTGTGACCAAAAACCATCTACTTGTAACCCAAAACCATCTACTTGTGACCAAAAACCATCTGCTTGTGACCAAAAACCATCTACTTGTGACCAAAAACCATCTACTTGTAACCCAAAACCATCTACTTGTGACCCAAAACCATCTACTTGTGACCAAAAACCATCTGCTTGTGACCATATACATCTACTTGTGACCAAAAACCATCTACTTGTGACCAAAAACCATCTACTTGTGACCAAAAACCATCTACTTGTGACCAAAAACCATCTACTTGTGACCAAAAACCATCTACTTGTGACCATATACATCTACTTGTGACCAAAAACCATCTGCTTGTGACCAAAAACCATCTACTTCTGCCCAAAAACCATCTACTTGTGCCCAAAAACCATCTACTTGTGCCCAAAAACCATATACTTGTGTGTTTGTACTGATGGTTCCCCCATCAGTGCCCTTGTGCCCAAATCCCCCCTCATAAGAACGATTTGAGTCGGGTTTTAAAGGTCAATCTTTTAACACGATTTTGTGTTCACTACGGTCTATTTTTGAGGATAAAACAAACTCAAGAAACATTTTCCATCTTACTATAATTCACCAAATGTCTGTCTGTCTGTCTGTCTGTTCGAAGGTACCGTAAAAACTGCTGAACCGATCGCAAAGATATTTTGGGTGGATAATCCTGTGATCTCCAGGAGTAAAATCGGCTATTTAGTTTTCCCAATTTCAGCTTTAGTCTCCAGCATTCTCAGGTTTGGACTCACGCATAACATTCGCGTTTGCATGACGTTCATTGTGACGTCTTCTTACGTCGAGCAACGGTACCCGCCCTATGGGCGGGGCTTCAATTTGGAGGCCCAAATGAAAAGGCTAAATATCGGAAATTGAAGGCTTTTTTTTCTTTTAAACGCTTTATATAAACATCCGTTAAATACGTGAACGTACCCGTTTGTTTGCGAACAGGTACGTTTTTCATGGAAGTCCTTCACGAACTTGCTGTCCATGTCTGACGTGCGTCTGAAGGTGCTACAGGAATGTGGAATTTATTGGTTTCATGCTTTAGCATTCACCGTATCTGCATTGCCTGTTTGCTTCTGGCCTCCCACCCATGCGTAGCACAGGTATCTCACTAGTAAAGAACAATTAATTATGTCTCTTCTTTTGGAATTGCAGACGGTGGTTTGAAAACCGAGTCTCAGGGGCGGTGTACAGAAGAGTTTTTAAAAACAATAAATACAAGGTGTGGGGAGGTGAAATTCACTATACATGATGTGCAACGTGCCCAGAGTAAAACAGGTGTTCATTTACATCTATATGAAGTCCAGTAAATAAAGAAGATACAAGCACACCTGACACTAGGCCGAGGCTTCAGTCCTGAGCATGCTCACGAGGCTGCACCATCGAATAAACTGTTCCAACCCGTCATTTTGACGGGATTTTATACTAGTATCTTACTATAATTCACCAAATGTCCATCCATCTATCTGTCCGTCCGTCTGTCTGTCTGTCCGTCCGTCCGTTCCCAGGTACCGCAAAAACGGCTGAACCGATCGCAACGATATTTTGGGTGGGTAATCCTGGGACCCCCTGGAGTAAAATAGGCTGTATTGTTTTTCCAATTTCAGCTTTGGTCTTCAGCATTTTCAGGTTTGGACTCCTGCCTAATGTTATTGTCCCAGGTAAAGCAAAAACGGCTGCACCGATCGCAATGATACACCTCCATGCCCGTGGGATTCCCACGGGTGACCCCACTAGTATCTAAAATGGAGCAAACGTGGATGTCACCAAATCTCCAAAATTGACATTTAACAGTTCTTGGGCCTACGTAGAGGTTCTACCTCTGGTTTCAACACCAACACAGTACTGGCCTTACGTGGTCGCCCAAGTCCAGCAGACGAGCATGTACCCAGCCACAGCTCAGATAAATGTTGGGGTCGGGTACGGTCCGCAACACCGAATCTGAGTAGCAAAGGTAAAAGAATCGTGCTGCGTAAATACTTAAATGTGTACCTTAATAATACGTGGTTCTAAATACCCTTATTTTACAATGGCAAGGTGGTCGCAAGAGCATCAAGCTGGCATTGGCCAGATTTTTGGTAAATATAATCGATCAATAATTTGGTCAAAAGGTCAAAGGTCAGCATCACAAAATAATCTATTTCCATCCGATTAACCTGAAATTTTAAGAATTTGCTAATTGGATCACTAAATTTGTTCACCAATCAAAAGTTAGTAGCCGATTTTTTTAGATCAAAAGGTCAAAGGTCAAGGTTACATAAAATCGTCAATTTTGTAGATATATTTTTTTAGCTGGTTTTTATTTTCATGTTTAGCATACAGAAGAAGAAGAAGTCTGAATACAAAGCGGATGCGGACGGGCTTTCAATTTCCAGATGTTTTCTAGTAATTATATCGAGAATGATAAACAGCTTTAGTAACCTTGTTGTCATACTGGCGGAAAGTATACCAAGATCACCTGTCTCGTTGCTCTGCGCGTTTTTTGAAAAATCTCCGGGTGTAATTTGAAATTACTGAGAAACTGAAAAACGAGAATCCAGTGAATCAACTGTATTTGCCTCTCAATTTGATGGAAGAAACTCAGTTGTAAATATTAGTGATATTTTCCAATCATTGTGAATCCGCTTTGTCTTCTAATCTCTTTTTAAAAAAGCCGCACCAGAGTTTTCCAGGAGTAGGACGAGCAACTTTTGGTGGCTGCTGCCACTGGTTAAATTAGTCCTTTACTTAAGAGGTGAGAAGGGATTTTTCCGCTTATTGTGTGATGCGTCTGAATGCTGAAAATGATGTTTAAATGACGATTTGAATGACACATTTGGTGCCATCAACGGCAGGGTAAAGGGGCCCGGTGATCAGAACCGAATCAGTGGAAACTCACACGCAGCGCATGCGCCAAACTCCTCGTTTACCATTCATTTGTCGTTTTGGAAGTGCCGTATTTGTTGTACGAGGCGCGTACTTTTGTATCACGTGGGTCAAAGTTGCCCAGTGCATGCCACACCCTGAACATGTCATGTACATACCATGTACCACATTACAGGGAAATTGCACATGTTTTTATTTCAGCACAAAATGTGTGCATCTTTGGTCGATGCGTAAATACCATAAATACCATTTGTCCGATGGGGAACAGTTTAGAAGGGTGTTCTATATAACTGTACGTACTGTATATATAATTTAAAGCGTGCTTATGATCGTCGTCTGTGTTGAAGAAAAGTTGTACACAACTACAACTCCAATGTGAGACATTCTGTATCGTGTACACAAAATGTTGGTCTGTCAGTGTATGCCCACCTTTAATGCGTAGAGTTTCATGCTTGACCCAACCACGCAGCCTTGTACTGCTTACAGAGGAACAAGAAGATCACTTTAACATGTTACTGGTAATCTCTCTTGAATAATCACCTGTATTCACGTTATCAGGTGGACACGTCACCACAGTGTATGGCCAGCTTTCAACCTTGGCCTAGGCTAACCAGACTCGGTCGGTGGTGTACTGAGTGAGAGCAACCAACCCCTCTGAGTCTGAGAGGTTGGGGTTCAGAAGCCCGGTGAGTCATACAAAAGACTTAAAATGGTACGTGCTGCTTCCTTGCTTAATGCTCAGCATTTAAATAGGACAGAGCACGGACAAAGAACCATAGGTTGACAAAAGACAAAGAACCTCCTGGCTCCAGCATTGGAGTTCCTTGTATTAGGAAACTGAAGACATATTATTGAAACTTTTGTCATTCTTTATATTCACAATACACTGAGATTCCTTTGTTGGAGATGAATCTACGCAACTTCAGGGTCATCGTTCGGGTCTTCATTTTGCATCATTTCCTGTGAAATCGTCATGGGTCTTGGCTTTGCTGGTCTTGGCTATGCGGGTCCGACCTGCGGCGTAAAGTACAATCAGAGGGGAATCAGCAAAGTACAATCAGAGGGGAATCAGCAAAGTGCAATCAGAGGGGAATGAGCAAAGTGCAATCAGAGGGGAATGAGCAAAGTACAATCAGAGGGGAATGGGCAAAGTGCAATCAGCGGGGAATGAGCAAAGTACAATCAGAGGGGAATGAGCAAAGTACAATCAGAGGGGAATGAGCAAAGTGCAATCAGAGGGGAATGAGCAAAGTACAATCAGAGGGGAATGAGCAAAGTACAATCAGAGGGGAATGGGCAAAGTGCAATCAGAGGGGAATGAGCAAAGTACAATCAGAGGGGAATGAGCAAAGTACAATCAGAGGGGAATGAGCAAAGTGCAATCAGAGGGGAATGAGCAAAGTACAATCAGAGGGGAATGAGCAAAGTACAATCAGAGGGGAATGAGCAAAGTACAATCAGAGGGGAATGAGCAAAGTGCAATCAGAGGGGAATGAGCAAAGTACAATCAGAGGGGAATGAGCAAAGTGCAATCAGAGGGGAATGAGCAAAGTGCAATCAGAGGGGAATGAGCAAAGTACAATCAGAGGGGAATGAGCAAAGTACAATCAGAGGGGAATGAGCAAAGTACAATCAGAGGGGAATGAGCAAAGTGCAATCAGAGGGGAATGAGCAAAGTACAATCAGAGGGGAATGAGCAACGTACAATCAGAGGGGAATGAGCAAAGTGCAATCAGAGGGGAATGAGCAAAGTACAATCAGAGGGGAATGAGCAAAGTACAATCAGAGGGGAATGAGCAAAGTGCAATCAGAGGGGAATGAGCAAAGTACAATCAGAGGGGAATGAGCAAAGTACAATCAGAGGGGAATGAGCAAAGTGCAATCAGAGAGCAAAGACTTCAACAACAAAAACCCAATGATTCAACAATAAAAACTGATAAACTCTCCAATTGTACGAAGTACAGTATAGTTATTTTACTACAATTTAACCTTTGCTTATTTTTCATATCTACTTCTATAGTCCGAAGGCTTACGGATCAAGCACCCACCTGTTATAATGATATCGATAATTGAAGGCTTACGGATCAAGCACCCACCTGTTATAATGATATCGATAATTGAAGGCTTACGGATCAAGCACCCACCTGTTATAATGATATCGATAATTGAAGGCTCACAGATCAAGCACCCAACTGTTATAGCATCGACAATTGAAGGCTTACATATCAAGCACCCACCTGTTATAACATCGACAATTGAAGGCTTACAGATCAAGCACCCACCTGTTATAACATAGGCAATTGAAGGCTTACAGATCAAGCACCCACCTGTTATAACATCGATAAAATTGAAGGCTTACAGATCAAGCACCCACCTGTTATAATGATATCGATAAATGAAGGCTTACTGATCAAGCACCCACCTCTTATAACATCGATAATTGAAGGCTTGCAGATCAAGTACCCACCTGTTATAACATAGACAATTGAAGGCTTACAGATCAAGCATCCACCTGTTATCACATCGACAATTGAAGGCTTACAGATCAAACACCCACCTGTTATAACAGACAATTGAAGGCTTACAGATCAAGCACCCACCTGTTATAATGATATCGATAATTGAAGGCTTACAGATCAAGCATCCACCTGTTATAACATCGACAATTGAAGGCTTACAGATCAAGCATCCACCTGTTACAACATCGATAATTATCTCACAATAAGATAATTATCAATAAGATAATTATAAGATAATTATAATTGAAGGCTTACAGATCAAGCACCCACCTGTTATAATGATATCGATAATTGAAGGCTTACTGATCAAGCACCCACCTCTTATAACATCGGTAATTGAAGGCTTGCAGATCAAGCACCCACCTGTTATAATGATATCGATAATTGAAGGCTTACAGATCAAGCACCCACCTGTTATAATGATATCGATAATTGAAGGCTTACTGATCAAGCACCCACCTCTTATAACATCGATAATTTAAGGTTTACAGATCAAGCACCCACCTGTTATAATGATATCGATATATAATTGAAGGCTGACTGATCAAGCACCCACCTGTTATAATGATATCGATAATTGAAGGCTTACAGATCAAGCATCCACCTGTTATAACATCGACAATTGAAGGCTTACAGATCAAGCACCCACCTGTTATAATGATATCGATAATTGAAGGCTTACAGATCAAGCATCCACCTGTTATAACATCGACAATTGAAGGCTTACAGATCAAGCATCCACCTGTTACAACATCGATAATTATCTCACAATAAGATAATTATCAATAAGATAATTATAAGATAATTATAATTGAAGGCTTACAGATCAAGCACCCACCTGTTATAATGATATCGATAAATTGAAGGCTTACTGATCAAGCACCCACCTCTTATAACATCGGTAATTGAAGGCTTGCAGATCAAGCACCCAGCTGTTATAATGATATCGATAATTGAAGGCTTACAGATCAAGCACCCACCTGTTATAATGATATCGATAATTGAAGGCTTACAGATCAAGCACCCACCTGTTATAATGATATCGATAATTGAAGGCTTACTGATCAAGCACCCACCTCTTATAACATCGATAATTTAAGGCTTACAGATCAAGCACCCACCTGTTATAATGATATCGATATATAATTGAAGGCTGACTGATCAAGCACCCACCTGTTATAATGATATCGATAATTGAAGGCTTGCAGATCAAGCACCCACCTGTTTTAATGATATCGATAATTGAAGGCTTACCGATCAAGTACCCACCTGTTATAATGATATCGATAATTGAAGGCTTACAGATCAAGTACCCACCTGTTATAATGATATCGATAATTGAAGGCTTGCAGATCAAGTACCCACCTGTTATAATGATATCGATAAATTGAAGGCTTACAGATCAAGCACCCACCTGTTATAATGATATCGATAATTGAAGGCTTACAGATCAAGCACCCACCTGTTATAATGATATCGATAATTGAAGGCTTACAGATCAAGCACCCACCTGTTATAATGATATCGATAAATTGAAGGCTTACAGATCAAGCACCCACCTGTTATAATGATATCGATAATTGAAGGCTTGCAGATCAAGTACCCACCTGTTATAATGATATCGATAAATTGAAGGCTTACAGATCAAGCACCCACCTGTTATAATGATATCGATAATTGAAGGCTTGCAGATCAAGTACCCACCTGTTATAATGATATCGATAATTGAAGGCTTGCAGATCAAGTACCCACCTGTTATAATGATATCGATAAATTGAAGGCTTACAGATCAAGTACCCACCTGTTATAATGATATCGATAATTGAGGCTTGCAGATCAAGTACCCACCTGTTATAATGATATCGATAAATTGAAGGCTTACAGATCAAGCACCCACCTGTTATAATGATATCGATAATTGAAGGCTTACTGATCAAGCACCCACCTCTTATAACATTTGATAAATTGAAGGCTTGCAGATCAAGCACCCACCTGTTATAATGATATCGATAATTGAAGGCTTGCAGATCAAGCACCCACCTGTTATAATGATATCGATAAATTGAAGGCTTGCAGATCAAGCACCCACCTGTTATAATGATATCGATAATTGAAGGCTTGCAGATCAAGTACCCACCTGTTATAATAATATCGATAAATTGAAGGCTTACAGATCAAGCACCCACCTGTTATAATGATATCGATAATTGAAGGCTTGCAGATCAAGCACCCACCTGTTATAATGATATCGATAAATTGAAGGCTTACAGATCAAGCACCCACCTGTTATAATGATATCGATAATTGAAGGCTTGCAGATCAAGTACCCACCTGTTATAATAATATCGATAAATTGAAGGCTTACAGATCAAGCACCCACCTGTTATAATGATATCGATAATTGAAGGCTGACTGATCAAGCACCCACCTGTTATAATGATATCGATAATTGAAGGCTTACAGATCAAGCACCCACCTGTTATAATGATATCGATAATTGAGAAAGGTTGGTGAGTCACATGAGTTATTCGTGGAGCAAACAGTAGAAACCGGATCGGGTTTGTCATTCCAAGTGTACAAAAGGTGGGAACACAGAGCGGGGATTATTTATTTAATGCGAAACGACCACGTTCATTAGCTACAGGTACACACACGTATGTATATATTATTGCCATATACAATAGTATTTACTGGAACACCAGTTATATGGCTCGAACGTAATTAGAAGACAAAATACGGAAATCCTAATAACTCCACCCACACATACTTGGCACACACACATACACGATACACACACAAACCATTAACCCTGACACACACACACACACACACACATTCCCTTACCCCTGACGTGCACACACACACACACACACACACACACACACACACACACACACACACACACACACACACACACACACACACACACACACACACACACCATTAGTCCATTACCCCTAATATAACACACACGAGATGCTCGCGGTTGTGGTCTGACATTTAGACGCACACCAAAGCTCCCGGCGGTGATTCAGTGCGCGTCACTCGTTCGGAAAATGGTCGGATGGTCGGACCCGGCTCGCGGCGATAAGCGATGCGCGCGACGCACGTGCGGGATAACGCGCTCCGGGGGGCGTGGGGGGCGCGTGGGGGGCACGCTGTCCGACGCGTGATAAAATGAAGTGAAAAAGAGAAACAAAGTAGAAAAGGCGCCGTTACCGTTCATGCTCGTATATCAGTCCGTAATAGACAGGTTTTTCATAAATATCTTCTTTATCATCACTCACTTATTCACTATGTTCGCAGCGATACGAAGCTTATTGTACACTGTGCAGGTACAGCGTACAGGTACGCGCGAAATGATAATACTTGTAACGGGATTCATAAAAGGATAAAAGGGCGCACTCAGGTTAACATTTTACATTATATTATATCTATGGACATAATTAGACATTGTCCGAACAGCTCATAAAAACACAGCCAACGATACATTCATAAAACTAGAAAGAGCAGGTTTCAGATCCTCGCCAGGACGTATTTCAGTGGTTTTTAAGGCTTTTGTGTTAAAACAAATATGGCGGCCGAACCACGTGACCGATGACGTCATCATTACGATTTCTCCCCCAATTTATCCCAAGATGATGCTCAAGAAATTTCCATCTTGATCGGATGAAGTTTTGTACTTGTCGAATTATGATGTCATAATGAGGGCACCTATGACATCATCATTAACACATGTTATTCCACATGGAGAGTTCTTTACAATCAGCCATGTCTCAACTTTTTCTATTCTGCGCTTTCGGAGATATAGAGGTGCATAGTTTTTCGGTTTTCCAAGATGGCGGTCATACCACGTGACCTATGACGTCATAATTATCACTCAAAAATTATACAGGTGGAGTTGCACCTCTGGTGAAAATTTCCTGTCAATCGGACCATATATGGTGAACTGTCGTGTCAATCGGACCAAGATTTGCAGAGAAAAAAAATCATACTGATCGAATCAAGCGTTGTACTTGTCGAATTATGACGTCATAATTAAGGTACCGATGACATCATCATTAACAAACTTTATTCCCCAAGATGAGTACTTGACAATGAGCCATGTTTTAATTTTTCCTGTGGAGCGGTTTGGGAGATATAGAGGTGCAGCTTTTTTCGATTTTTCCAAGATGGCGCCTGATGGCCAAGATGGCAAGATGACGTGACATATGACGTCATAATTATCATTTTAAAAATTCTCCAGGAGGAGCCGCTCATATTCTGAAAATTTCGTGTCAATCGGACTAACAGTTGCCGAGGATTTTTTTTTTTCATACTGATCAGATCACGTGTTGTACTTGTTGAATTATGACGTCATAATGAAGGCACCGATTACATCATCATCAACATATCTTATTCCCCATGTGGAGTACTTGACAATGAGCCATGTTTCAATTTTTTCCATTGAGCGGTTTGGGAGATATAGAGGTGTAACGTTTTTGCAAGATGGCGCCCGTACCACGTGACCTATGACGTCATAATTATGAATAAAAAAACATTATACAGGCGGAGGCGCTTCTATGGTAAAATTTCGTGTCAATCGGACCAACAGTTGCTGAGAAAATGAATTTTAAAAATGCAGACACGCACGTACTCACCCGAATGCTTAACCCTGCTTTTCGCTTCGCAAGCGCAAGGTAACTAGAAAACATCTGAAAATACGAAGCCCGTCCGCGTCCACTTGTAATCAGACGCCTTCTTCTTCTTCCGTATGCTCAAAATAAGGAAAACAGTCAAAAAAACACACAAAGTGAAAATTGATGAATTAATGCAGAATTAACTTTTTGATCTAAAAAAAACAATCGACTCATACCTTTTGATTGGTGAACCAATTCAGTGACCAAATATGCAAATTCTTAAAATTTCAGGACAATCGAATGAAAATTGACGAGTTTATGTCATACTGACCTTTGACCTTTTGACCAAATTATCAATTTGTCTTCTCCATATTCTCATAATAAAGCTTTTTTGAAAATTTGATGACCAAACTAAAATGGTAAAAAGGTTACAGCCCGGAAAGACACACAAACACAGGCAAAACCTTGAGTAGAACTTGCTTCAAAGTGCAAACGACCTTAGACTGTGGCAGAGATTTACGTTCCAACAGAACAATGACCCCAAGCATGCAGCCAAGGAAACACTGGAATGACTTCAGAACAGAATAAATTCTGATCAGCTGTGTGTTGTCGTGATGAGCCCACAACAAGGGTGAAGTCTAGATCGACATCTCTGCTTTCGTCTATTCCTGACACCTGAGGCACACCTGAGCTCCTCACCACATACAAAGCTTTCATCCGCAGCTCAATGGAATACTGTTCTCCCCTATGGGCTGGTGCTCCCGCCTCACACCTGGCTCGGCTTCACGCTGTTGAATCCAAAGCTTTCAGAATTATTGGAATCTCCCGCGATGAAACTAACTCTGAGGGCCTTTCACTCACTCACCGCAGGCAGGTAGGTGGTCTTTCCGTCTTCTACCGACTCCTCTCCGGCCTTGCTCCCCCAGCTCTCTCTGTGCTCTGTCCCCCAAATATTCCTACAGGTCGCACAAGATCTGCCAGCAACCCTCTTCTGGTTAAACTGCAAAAATCAAGACTCTCTGCTCACCTTCACTCCTTCATTCCTCTTTTCTCCCGCCTCTGGAACAAACTCCCACACTCCCTTCAATCCCACTCCTCCCTCCAGGTCTTTAAAACAGCTGTTCACCACCATCTCTTATCTTCCCCCATCCAAAACCTTGATCTTTTCTACCCCCACTAATTCACACCCAGATCCACCTTGTTTGTAATTCCAACTTCTTTCCTGGAAGTCCTGGCAGTGTCCATATGTTTTATGCCTCTCCCACCCCCTTTCCCATGCCTCCCCCCCAAAGTCCTCTCCCTCCCACAGATCTCTCGATGTCTCCATGTCTCTCGGTTCCTGCTCTCAAATGTTGTGTTTGTGTCCTTCCCCCTCTCTCCCCATCTTGTCTACCGCTCCCGATGTTATTTGTTTTATGTGTCGGTTTGTCGGTTATGTGTCGGTTTGTCGGTTTGTCTTTCTGTGTGATAAATGTTCGCTCTTTCACGAGCCTCGATCTTGTATACAAAAAAACAACAAAAAAACACACACACACACACACACACACACACACGCACACACACACACACACACACGCACACACACACACACACGCACACATGCACGCACACACGCACACATGCACACACACACACACGCACAGACAGACAGACAGACAGACACACAGACACAGATACGCACACACACACACACACACAGACACACACACACACACACACACACACACACACACAGACACACACACACACACAGACACACACACACATACAGACACACACACACACACACAGAGACACACACACACACACACACAGACTGACACACAAACACACACACACACACACACACGTTTATCCGTCATAACCGTGGTACGTTTATCCGTCATAGCCAGGTATATCTGGGAGGAGGTAAAGAAGGGAATTACTCTTGATAAAGGCTGGTGGAGGCCCAGGGCACGCCGGGGTGCCGAAACGTTGAGTTTTTAAGACAAAACTATAGTTTGAAGAACAGTAGAATTGATGTATTGGATATAATTCCAAACCGCCGTTCATTACTTGATTGATATATATATATATATATATATATATATATATATATATTGTAACGAATTTGAGAAAGTGTAAAGAATGTGAGAATTATGGTTTTATTGTGTGGAAATGTCACCCTCCGTAATGTAAAGAAAGGTCGAAGGTCGTCCTCGTAGTTAATTCCATAAACATACACGCAGGACACCATATATCCTTTTAAATAGTTATTCCCTTATTCTATGTAGTTTAAGGCTGTGTTTCCCAATAGTTTGATTCTCCATTGCACCGAATTAAATAAGAGTAGGTCCCATCTGCAAAGTGTCAGGTTTGGATGGTTTTCGCCGCAAATGGACTCCATTGAGCACGCGGTCGGTTGGAAGAAGAAAGGCGTGTCTCCACACCTCGTGATGGAAAGGAGGAGTGAGTCGGCCCCGCTCAACCAACCCAGCACGAAGGGGTTTGGCTTGAGCGGGCGGAGAGAGAACGATCTGGGAGGTTCGCGAAGGTCCAAGGGTGGGGCTTATATAACCCGTGGGAGACGCCCCCACCTGAGATGAGCAGATGAGTCCAAGCAGCTGAGATACGTGCCGCGCTGCAGAGGAGATATTGACCGAGGCAACGCAAGGAGCGCGTGACGCAGCAGTGCGGAGAAAGGAACTTCGCCCGCGCAGTTTGAAACCGCGGGAGTTCGCACGACCGCGGCTCGGCTTTTTGACGGCGGTGCCTTCCGGCCCGACCGTGCCCAGTCCCCGCTGAACCTTCCTTGCCTCTCCAACCCATCCATCTTCAGCCATTCATTCCTGCCTGCATTCCCCGTGTAAGTGTGATCGTTCGTCTGTCTTTCACGTTGTCCTGGGGTATTAATTAAGACTGTTTATAGTTAAGCTAATTTGCACTGTGTCTCCTTCCATTCTTTCTGTCGTTATTTTCTTATCCTTCTTTCTCCTTGGTTATTTTGATGATTTGTAAATAATAGTAATAAATTATATTTGTTCTTCCTACCTTCGTCTTCTTCTTCACATTCGGTCGCTTTAGTGATTTCCCCCATTGAGGGCCCGTGGCGCGATTCGGCCGAAGAAGATTAATCGGGTCAGTCTTGGTAACCGGCTCACGGTGCAGTTCGCTTCGCTCGGTGCAACTAGTCCATTACGCTGCGACCGTGGGCGGGGGAGTATTTCCTTGCGTACCGGTGGGTGTTGGTATTTAGGTCATAGGACGGTTGGGCCTAATACCCTACCCAGTGCCGACCGGGCATGACGTCATACCCCCAGGACCACGTCGGCCAGTCGTAGACGAGGGGACTAATCCCCCCTTGGTAAGTGGGGAAGGCCGACGTTGGATTCCGTAACAATTGGTGTCAGGAGCGAGGTTCGAACCCGAAGCGTGCTTAACGCGCTCAAAATTACGAGCGGCCGAAATTTTATTTTATTTTAAAATCTCAAATTTAAAACTTGCGCCATGGACAATCAAGGCGACGGGGTGCCGGTGGGAGAGATAGAAGGGGTAGAATCGACCCAGGACCTCGGGGAAATGTATATGGGGAAAATGGAGGAGGAGAGCAATGGTAATGTGGTTGTGGGGGGATCAGGCGCACAAAATGGCGCCCTCGCGCACGTGGTTGTAGGGACACAAAATGGCGCCCTCGCGCACGTGGTTGTAGGGACACAAAATGGCGGCTCGCACGTGGTTGCGGGGGCCACACCCGCGGCACCAATGGGCGTGGTCCAAATGCAAGCCTTCATGGCCCAATTCATGGTGGAAATACAGAAAAAGAACGACAGTATGGAACGAATGGAAAACAGAATGAGGGCTGATAATGAGCAATTGGGAGCAATGAGGGACGAAGCAAGGGGTACCAGTGAACGTATGAAAAATAAATTTGAGGGGCTCGGAAGCAAATTGGAGGGACTCGGTGGCAAATTGGAGGGACTCGGAGGCAAATTGGAGGGACTCGGAGGCAAATTTGAGGGACTCGGAGGCAAATTTGAGGGATTCGGAAGCGGATTAGGGGACAAACTGGGGGTGGCCAAGCCAAATAAATTAATGAGGGGTTGGAGAGGGACAGAGACCGCAGGTGGGGCGAGCAGGTCCCACGGGTGCACGAGGAGGTAAAGCGGGTCGAGGAGCACTGGTTGGGCGAGGTGGAGAAAAGCACGGGTAAAATGATGGGTATAGAGATCGCGACCCGGGGTATGGGGCAGCCGGCGACCGCTGAGGTAGAAGAGGGAATTTTATTAAAGCCAGCGGTCGTCGAGGTGAATAAAGAAAGAGCAATAGTTATGGTTGAAATTGAAAAGACGACGGAGGTAGCCCGGGAATTGAAGGGAGAGATGGATATTGCTCAAAGTCTGAATGCACATCCTGATGCCATACTTGCTAATCCTTATAAAGATTTGCAGGTGCGCATGGAGAAGAGGGTCCCAAAGGTGAGACGGGCTGGATATGGCGCTAAGAGGTTTTTCGGCAGAGTGTTCGGCGCGAAGAGAATTGTCGCGCGCTTGGGATCGAGGAAGCACCCGGGCGTTCGTGGAAGGTCCTTTGTGTGCTGTGTTAAAGCGAATGGCACGCGTGTGAGAAAAAAGTGTGCGTCAAGGAGGGAGCGTGTTATGAAGCGCGAGTGTGAAACCGAGTGCGAGCGAGAATGCACGTCGGGGTGTACGGAGCGTGGAACAAAGTGTGCGAACGGTGAGTGTGCGCAAGAGGGTGCACGAGAGGTGTGGTGTGTAACAGTGAGTGCGGTGGTGAAATGGATGGAGTGTGTGGAATGTACGGACGGCGTTGGAACGCCGGGTTTTGTGAGTGTGAAACGGGTCGCGTATGCATGTGAGTATGCGAGTAAGGCATCGACGTTGAACGGGGTAGCGTGTAGGGCGACGGATAGCCGACGCGGGCGCTCGGTGCGCGGCGCGCTTTGTTGGATGCGAAGCTTCGCGCGGATCGCGCTTTGTTGGATGCGAAGCTTCGCGCGGATCGATGCTGCGTCGCCCCGCTTCGGAGCGTCGCGCACGATTCGGGTCGGGCGAGGCGACCGGTCTGGTTCAGGGGCAGGTAAGAGGAAGCGAAACGGTGCCCCCTCGTGGGGACGGGGTTCCGACCGGGCGAGCCTCGGTCATCGGGCCCGGGACCGCAAGGTGCCGCGCCGAGATGGTGCGTGGAATCTCGGCCCGACCAAGCCCCCCCCCCCCCCCCCCTGAACCGAATACCGGACGGATTCAACCTGCAGGCGACCAAACCACCCGCGTTCCTTGCTCGGCTGTGCGAAGCCGGGCTTTGAAAATGTAACGACGCACCGAGGCTCAAGTTTAATGGACGGTGATGATGATAGTGTTTTTGGATTCGAAATTTTGGGATAGGGAATTTGTGATTGGTTGAAATTTACGAGCAAAATTGGTAGGGAGAGATGCCCGATGTGGTGGGATGGCAACTCTGCCATCCCTCACAGAGGGGGCAAAGGAGCACTAGTTATGGGGTTGGCAGTGAAAACTAGCCCGGGAGGGTTAGGATATCGTGTGTAGGGATCTAGAGAAGATGACCATAGGTAACGGTAAGGTTAAGTAGCGACTTTGAACAGGTAGTCAGGGACATAGAGAGGTTAGAATGGTTGATAACGACGTGGTATGTGCTTAGTTTAAAGGGAAGACGGGGAGCACCAAGTTAGCGGGCACCAGGTAGTTCAGATGATGCCGTGTGAGTGTTGGAGGTGTACTCAGGAGTGTATTGTGAGAAGGTGATTGTGAGTTGTATTGAGCGTGGAAGTGTATTGTGAAAAGTGAGTGAGGAATAATTGTGATTGCACAGGTGTGCAACTGAACAGGTGCATGGAGCAGTGTATGAGTGAGTGATGGTGATGTGTGTTGTGTTGACCAAATGGTCCAGGGAGGAAGGAGGGTGCAGGTGGCACCAGGTGAGATTGCACAGGTGTGCAACTACAGGTGTATGGAGAATGGTTGTATGGAATAAATGGTAGTGTGGAATATATGGAGTATGGAATAGATGGTCGTGGAGTGAGTATGATGGAAACTGTGGAGTGGAGTGGATGGTGCGAAGGTGAGAATGGGGGAAGAGTGGACCCCCATCACGAATACCCGGGGAGGGTAGTTTAAGTGTTAGGTAGAGGGTACAGGTAAATTGTGGTTGGATATTGGCATCTGTGGTGCGTGGTGGAAGAATGATGGTTGGATGGGTGCATTAGTGTCGTGGAAATGGCTGGGCGTGGAGCCTGTTAGTGTGTGTAGTTGGTTGAGCACTCCGCCACTGTTAGGATGTCGGCCAGGTGAGGCCGCAGGTGGGCTCTGGGAGCCGGTAGAGTTGTTGTGGATGGGGTCCGAGGATCCGGAGGACGGACCCAGGTAGCCCAGTGCCAGAGAGGGCACCGAGTGGGGTAAGCGCCAAGGAGGGCCTTCCCCAGTTAGATAGGTTAGGTCAAGGAGCAGGTAAGCTCGGAGGCAACTGCAGTGGTGGAGGTGTGTAGGTGGGTAGACCTGCTGGGAGAGCTACATGACTCAGCCCGGAAATTGTGCAAGGGCACAGGGAGTTGAACCGGGGGAGTCAGACCCCAAATTGATAAGCACCACAGTTTGGTCAATGGGAATTGGTTTTTAGAACCCATAGAGTAAGTTGGCCAATGGTTTTGCAGGGAAAGACGCCGGGTAGTGTAAAGTGTATTAAAGTCATTTAGAAGGTAGTTAGGATTGAGATCTCCTCGCACCATCTACATCCACTCACCTGAGGTGACGCTACTTCACACCATGCCATGGATGTTTTGATTATTTTTATTGTGCAAATGTTTGGAATGTGAGATGCATCATGACGTGGGTGTGACATTGTGCTTTGTGTTCCATCTCTCCCTCCTTATGAGGATTGATGATAAATTGGTGATGGCAAATTTTGGTTAGAGGGATTGCGGTGATGAATTTGGTATAGGGGAAATATGGGGGAGACGTGACAGTAGTGACGAATTTGTAAATGTGTAGGTTTTTTTTTGTAAATATGGGGAGGGGCAAGGGGGGGTAGTGTAGGTCACATGTGGGGGGCATACGGTAGGGACGAGCATTTCTCACTTCGCTCTCCGTACGCACCTCGTCCTACATTACCTTGTTTGATGTGTACCCTTGTGACCCTACCCCTCGCTCACCTGTCTTCTTCCCCCACCCCCTTGTCTCCCACCCGAGGACTGTGCACCACTGGACGTCGAGGGGAGCGTGCGGAGGTCGCCTTGTGTGCCAGGACTCTCGCAACCAGCATGCATTGCATTGATGTACCAATTTATGGACCGCTGTTCTGTGGCCAAGTACCACTTGATGGACCCCAGGTTCTGGGGCAGGGCACCTCTGCTGGGGACCGGCCATAGTGGCCAGGTAATCTTGCTTGCGGACCTCAGTAAGGTGGCACCTATGCCCAACAGGTGGACCATCCTTAGTTGGCCCCTGTGGCCCTAAATAAAAAATGGACACTTTGTGCTTTTTATAGTTCAAATAGGCCGCATGAAGAGAGAAGACATCGGGAAGAACATCGGCTCAGCAGAGAAAAGGCAGACCACCACCAGTTGCTTTTTTGTGTTTATTACAAAATGTAATGACTGTGCACTGGTTGGTGCTTTTGGTGCGTTTGGTGCTTATGGTACTGGTGCATCGATGCAATGCGTGCTGTGTCCTCCCTCCCAACAGGAATTTCTTTTTGTTTCCCTGAAAAGAAAAAAAAATCACAGGTCCTGGGTTGAGTTGTAAATAAGGAATAACGTCACTGTAAATAATGCTCCCCACCGTAAATGTATAGTTTGAAAACCATTCCGCAATTCGGTTAGCTGTGGGTACGAAACTGATAGATAGGGTGCAATGGAGTAGCGGGACATATTTATTTGTGTTTTAAAATTGTCGCACTCAGGGTCAGGTTAATTGTAGAGGGAACTACACCTACGTGTCACACTAAAAGTAAAGTTTTATAGGCCCGAGTACGGGCCTGAAGGAAGGAGGGTGCAGTGTAACGAATTTGAGAAAGTGTAAAGAATGTGAGAATTATGGTTTTGTTGTGTGGAAATGTCACCCTCCGTAATGTAAAGAAAGGTCGAAGGTCGTCCTCGTAGTTAATTCCATAAACATACACGCAGGACACCATATATCCTTTTAAATAGTTATTCCCTTATTCTATGTAGTTTAAGGCTGTGTTTCCCAATAGCTTGACTCTCCATTGCACCGAATTAAACAAGATTACCCATCTTCAAAGTGTCAGGTTTGGATGGTTTTTGCCGCAAATGGACTCCATTGAGCACGAGGTCGGTTGGAAAAAGAAAGGCGTGTCTCCGCACCTCGTGATGGAAAGGAGGAGTGAGTCGGCCCCGCTCAACCAACCCAGCACAAAGGGGTTTGGCTTGAGCGGGCGGAGAGAGAACGATCTGGGAGGTTCGCGAAGGTCCAAGGGTGGGGCTTATATAACCCGCGGGAGACGCCCCCACCTGAGATGAGCAGATGAGTCCAAGCAGCTGAGATACGTGCCGCGCTGCAGATGAGATACGTGCCGCGCTGCAGAAGAGATACGGACCGAGGCAATGCAAGGAGCGCGCGACGCAGCAGTGCGGAGAAAGGAACTTCGCCCGCGCAGTTTGGAACCGCGGGAGTTCGCACGACCGCGGCTCGGCTTTTTGACGGCGGTGCCTTCCGGCCCGACCGTGCCCAGTCCCCGCTGGACCTTCCTTGCCTCTCCAAGCCATCCACCTTCAGCCATTCATTCCTGCTTGCATTCCCCGTGTAAGTGTGATCGTTCGTCTGTCTTTCACGTTGTCCTGGGGTATTAATTAAGCTTGTATAGTTAAGCTAATATTTGCACTGTGTCTCCTTGCTCCTTTCTGTCGTTATTTTCTTATCCTTCTTTCTCCTTGGTTATTTTGATGATTTGTAAATAATAGTAATAAATTATATTTGTTCTTCCTACCTTCGTCTTCTTCTTCACATTCGGTCGCTTTAGTGATTTCCCCCATTGAGGGCCCGTCGCGCGATTCGGCCGACGAAGATTAATCGGGTCAGTCTTGGTAACCGGCTCACGGTGCAGTTCGCTTCGCTCGGCGCAACTAGTCCATTACGCTGTGACCGTGGGCGGGGGAGTATTTCCTTGCGTACCGGTGGGTGTTTGTATTTAGGTCATAGGACGGTTGGGCCTAATACCCTACCCAGCGCCAACCGGGCGTGACGTCATACCCCCAGGACCACGTCGGCCAGTCGTAGACGAGGGGACTAATCCCCCCTTGGTAAGTGGGGAAGGCCGACGTTGGATTCCATAACAATATATATATATATATATGTATGTATGTATATATATATATATATATATATTGTTACGGACACGACTTATTAGGATGTTATTATGGGCCGAGCGGAATGGCCGCCATGTTCGCACAGTTTACCCGATTATACTCGAACGTTGGCCGAATCGCGCTACGCTAGATCAATGAAGGAAAGGACACAACGGCTGGGTTAAATGACACGACACCAGGGGTACAGTTCTCAAGACCTCCGGAGGAGGATATAATATGGGATATGCAGAACATTTAGATTACACGGCACAAGAGGTACAGCACAGAAAGGTGGGCACTTATACACGGTCTTATCTTATTCCCGACAGACCACAGACAAACAGGACAAGACTGACTCACACAGGGATTGATGGCAAGGAAGGGCAGAATCGATGGCTCAAGGTGCACCTTGGCTCAGGGGCAGAATCGACCCGGTCCGGTCCAAAGATGCGGGTAGGTATCGTCGCGCTGGAGGTGGCGTCCGTTCTTCTTCGTGGCTGGGGCGCATCTGACGTCACCTCCGTCTTCCTGCGCTTGTCCAGCGGGGAGTGACACGTCCTCGGCTCGTTAGCTCCGCCCCAGATGGAATCGGTCTGCCGCTTCTTATTGGGTGCGGGGTGTTACCGGGCTCCGGCCTTGACGAGGAGCTGACAGTCAGCCCCTGAGTGGTAACCCCGTCGGAGCACATGGTCAATGGCGGCTAACCAAGCCGGAGTGAGGACGCGCACTCCCCGCGCCGCTGTTGTTGTTGTTGGTGTTGTGGTTTCATGAGGAAGAGATGCGGGGAGGTATTGGGAGGTCCTAAACTTACTACTGGTGCCATACAATCACATTCTGGTGCAACGAAGAGTCAGAATTAATGGAAACGAGTCCTTAACTGACAGAGACTAAGAATAACTAGCAAGATGTCCTATAGTTGTCTACGTGAGATGCGGTGAACCTGGGCACGACATTTAATGGGGGAAAAAGGGGAAGGTCGGGGCTACAGAGTGTTGTTTACAGACAATGGGACTAGGGAATGGGGGATTGGGGATTGTTGGGGAGTATTGGGGAAATAGGGGAATATTTACAAGCGGATATGGATGGAGGCCAAATCCCATATCCGCAACATTGCACCCTTCTCTACCTCGGGGCGTCCCGACCCGATAAATTTTTACCTACGTTAGTGTGGCACTCAGATGTAGTTCCCTCTACTATTAACTCAACCCTGAGTGCGACAGTTTTACAGATGTTCACAAATGAGTAAATATGTCCCCCTGCGACGTTGCACCCTTCTCCTCACAGAAACACACCCACAGGATAACCGAATCGCGGAAAGAATCCTCAAACTAAACATACAGCCGGTAGGGAGCATTATTTACACAAGACTACACTGATATTTACACTACGATCCAGGACCTGTTTTTGGAGGAACACATGCAGATGTTATGCATAGAGAGAGAGCACGCATGCCAGCATCGATACACCAACCCACGAGTGCTCTGTGGCCCTACGGCCTTTAATAATGTGCAGAGCACCCCGTTCAAGCACCAAAAGCACCACCCCATCACACAGTCAGCACCATCCGGTGAACCAATAAAGTGTTTATAGTCACCCGTGGTGTCGCAGCCGGCCGATGTTCTGCCGCTGGTCTTGCCTTCATGTGGTGTACTTGGCCTTCTGGCTTCTTTCAAAAATAAAGAAAGGCGCCAACCGCGTCCATTTCTAAATTGTGGCCGTCAGGGGGCCAACTATAATGGTTCACCTCTATGGCATAGGTGCCACGTTGACCCAGAGGTCCATCAACGGGTGGTGCTTGCCCGCAAAAGACTGCGGTCCATGGTGGGCGGCCACAAAAATTGCGGTCCATATGGTGTATCGATCCCGGCAGCAAGCAGCGAAAGTGCAGGCCCACAACTGCGGAGCCAGCACCTCTCTCTCCTCTCTCTCTGCCCCAAAGCCAGATCCTCGGAGGTGGGAGACAAAAGAAAAGACAAGTGAGTAAGGTGGTAAGGGCGCAAAAGTGCACGCAATATAAGGTAATGCACACTGGGGGCACATGGGAACCAGGTGAGACAGGTACGTTCCTACCGTACGCCCCCCCCCCCACCAGGTAACCTACATTGCCCCTCCCTTACCCCTTACTGTATCCACACAACACAACACTACCCATAAACATCTACTTTACACATCAACAAACGTCCCTACTGTCTTCCCCGTTCCTCCCATAAACCAAATTCGTCTTCTCTCCCTCCTAACCAATCAAATTTGCCATTTCCAACTCAACATCAAAATTTGCCATCACCAATTCATCATCAGTCCCTCCTAAGGAGGGAGAGATGGAATCACCGCAATGTCTCATCCACGTCGTGATGCGTCTCACCAATCCACACAGCAATTCTCATCTCCTGCACACAGAACAAAGAAACACAGGTGTGGAGTCATCATCACCACAGGTAAGTGGCTGCGTATGGTGCGACAGGTTCATCAATCCTAACTATTTCCTAAATGACTTTAACAACTTTACATTACCCGGGGTCTTTCCCTGCCAATCCATTGGCCAACTTACACTATGGGTTCTAAAAACCAATTCCCATTGACCAAACTGTGGTGCCTCTCAATTTGGGCTCTCACTCCCCCGATTCATCTCCCGGTGCCTCGCACAATTTCTGGGCTGCGACGTGTAGCTCTCCCCAGCAGGTCTACCCACCTGCACACCTCCACCACTGCAGTTGCCTCCGAGCTTACCTGCTCCTTACCCTAACCTAACTACCTGGGGAAGGCCCTCTGGCGCTCTCCCCACTCGGTGCCCTCTCTGGCACTGGGCTACCCGGGTCCGTCCTCCGGATCCTCGGGCCCCACTGACACTAACGGCTCCCAGAGCCCACCTGCGGCCTCACCTGGCCGACATCCTCACAGTGGTGGAGTGCCCAACCAACTACACACGCTAACAGGCTACACGCCCAGCCATTTCCACAACACTAATGCACCCATCCACAATACCATTCTGCAACCGCACCACAAATGCCAATATCCAACCACAATTTACCTATACCCTCTACCTAACACTTACACTACCCGCCCCGGGTACTCGTGAAAGGGGTCCACTCTTCCCCCATCCACACCTTCGCACCATGCACACCACTCCGTACCACTTACTCCAACTCTCTCCACACCACTCATTCTCTGCTCCATGTATTCCACACACCTGTACTTGCACACCTGTGCTCACACCTGGTGCCACCTGCACCCTTCTCTCCCCAAGCGCATTCGCGCTGATCCACAACACTCACTACTCATACACTGCTCCACACACCTGTCCAGTTCTCACACAGCATCATCTCATCTAACTACTCCCCTCTGAAACTTGCGCTTCCCAGTCGTCCCTTTAAACTATTGCGCTCCCTCGTCATTATCATCCATACTAATCTACCTGCGTCCCCACTACAGGTATCAGTCACTAACTAATCTTAACGTTACCTAATGTCATCTTCTAGGTCCCTACACAGAATATCCTAACCCACCCGGGCTAGTTTTCACTGCCATACACCCCATAACCTATAGCGCATTTGCCCCCCCTGGGAAGGGTGGCAGGGATGCCACCCTTACCCACCGGGCCCATCGCTCATCAATCCCCCAGTCCTCTGGCACTAATAAGCCCCCCTTATTCAGAGGTACTGGGTCCCGCCTCGGCATCTAAAGCCGAGGCAATCCACGGGGGCACCTGCTCGCCGGTGTAAGGCCTTATCCGGTCGGCGTGGACGATCCGAGGGAGGGCTCGTGGCCCCATTTTGATCTTAATGACCACGTCACAGATTTGCGACAGGACGACTCCTGGGCCTTGCCAGGGGGAGGTGAGTTTTGGGCACCTTCCCTTCCGCCTCCGGGGATTAAAGAACCAAATCTTCATCCCCGGAGCGTATTGACTCCCCGGGCTCCGGTCGTCGTACCTGCGCTTCATCTTTTCCCCCGCCAGATGGAGTTGGCGGCGGGCGAAGGCATGGACTAGCTCCATGCCTTCTTCTAGGTGACGTGCGTACCCCTCCCTCGGCGGGTTAACCACTGTGTCTGGCACGGGACCGCATAGCAAGTCGGCGGGAGCCCGTAACTCCCGCCCATACATAAGCAACGCTGGACTGCATGCGGTGGCCCCGTGCTGGCTGGTTCGGTAGGCCATGAGCAAATAAGGGAGATGTTCGTCCCAGTCATCCTGACGGGTGGCGGTGAACAGTGCCAGTTGTTGGATTAAAGTTCGGTTGAATCTTTCCACCATCCCGTCAGATTGAGGTCTTAAAGGCGTTGTTCTGGTTTTCCGAATTGACAGGAGACTGCACACATCTTTTAGCAATTTGCTCTCAAAATTTCGTCCCTGGTCGGTGTGCAACTCCTGTGGAATCCCATGCCGGCACACAAATCCTTCCACGAAGGCCTGCGCTACCACCCCTGCTTCTTGGTTGGGGAGGGCGTAGGCCTCCGGCCACTTGGTGAAGTAGTCCATCACAACGAGGATGTACTTATTACCTAGGCGGGTGCGGGGTAGTGGGCCTAGGATATCCATGGCCACCCGCTCTAGGGGGGCCCCCACCTGGTGTAATTGAAGGGGGGCCCTCATCCTCCGTGCTGGTCCCTTTTTGGCAGTACAGGCGTCGCATCTCCGACACCAGTCCTGTATGTCGCGCCCCATATTCACCCAATAAAACCTCCGGCGTACCTGCGATGTCGTCTTTGTCCTGCCCAAATGGCCGCCGGGGCGGGTACCATGCACCTGTTGCAATATATCGGTCTTAAATGTATTTGGGACTACCACCAGCCAGGAAGTTTTATCAGAGGGAACCTCAACCCACTTGCGATACAAGATGTTATCCTTCAATTCCAGGGTCTGCCACTGAGCCCAATATGCCTTTGTTTGCGCCCCGAGGGGGGTGACCTCTTCCCCCTTTGGTCTTTGCCCCAATTTGACCCAATTGAACACTGGCCCCAGGACAGGATCCTCCTGCTGGGCCGTGCTCCATGCCAAAGTTCCGAATTCCTCATCTGCGGTTAGTGGCAAAATTGGCCCTCTCACCCGGGTTGCCCGGACAACGAGGGTCGGGTCCGAATCACCCAATTGTTCCCTCTCCTCGTGTCTCGCACAAAATTTGCAGTTTTCCCCCAGACAAGGACGCCGAGAGAGTGCGTCCGCATTACCATGGGCCTTCCCGGCCCTATGGGCCACATCAAAATCGTACTGCTGCAACTTTTCCAACCACCTTGCAATTTGGCCCTCTGGTTCCTTGAACCGAAGGAGCCATTGCAAGGAGGAATGGTCAGTTCTAACCAAAAATTTCCGCCCGTACAAGTACGGGTGGAAATGGTTCATGGCAGCCAGCATAGCCAATAACTCTTTGCGAGTGACGCAATAATTTCGCTCGGGCCTACTTAAGGCCCGACTATAATAACCAATCACTCTCTCCACGCCCTCCTGTGTCTGAGACAAAACTGCGCCCAATCCTTCCTGGCTCGCATCCGTGTCCAGGGTAAATGCCCCGTTGCTAGTGGGGTACGCTAGAAGGGGTGCGGATGTTAGACACCCCTTCAATTTTTGGAAGGCCTCGTGGCACTCCCGTGTCCAATTAAATCGCGTCCCCTTCTCCGTAAGCCGGTGGAGGGGACGGGCCAACTCCGCAAATTTCGCCACAAAGCGCCGGTAGTAGGCGCAGAGTCCCAAAAATCCCCGCACCTCTTTGATGGTACGTGGTGCGGGCCACTCCTCCACCGCTTTAATTTTGTCTGGGTCCGTTTTTACCCCCTCGCGGCCGATCACGTGACCTAGATAGGCCACCTCTCTTGCAAACAAAGTGCACTTACTCGGGTTCAGCTTCAACCCTGCCTATCTGAGGCACCCGAACACCTGGTCCAAATTAGCTACTGCCTGGGGGAACGTTTTGGCATGTACTAGGACGTCATCCAGGTACACCAGGCATGATTGCCATGGCATGCCGCCTAGTACATGTTCCATCAATCTTTCAAAGGTGGCGGGGGCGTTACACAAACCAAACGGCATCACAGTAAACTGATACAGTCCCTTACCTGTGGAGAATGCCGTTTTCTCCTTCCCTGCCCTATCCATCTCCACCTGCCAATACCCACTCTTGAGGTCCAAAGTTGAGAACCAATTTGAGCCCGCAACGGCATCGAGGGTGTCATCAATCCTTGGCAGGGGATATGAGTCCTTGAGTGTCACGTTGTTTAGCTGGCGATAGTCCACGCAGAACCGCGTGGTCCCATCCTTCTTTTTGACCAGCACAACAGGTGACATCCAAGGACTTCCCGAGGGCTCGATCACGCCTGCGTCGAGCATTTTTTCAACCTGCTCGTCAGCTTCCGCCCTCTTGCTCCAAGGGAACCGTCGGGCGGCCTGACGAATAGGCCGGGCCTCACCGGTGTGGATCTGATGTTTCACCAGGCCCGTACGTCCAATATCCTCGGTGGACAGGGAGAAGAGGTCCAAATGGGACCCGACCAGTTTGTGTAAGGCCTCCCTCTGGGTACCTCCCAACTCTACGCTACTACGATTTACCATCTCGCAAATGGGATCGGGCCAATTCCTACTTCTTATTGAAGGCTCCCCCCGGGGTCGGCTCGGCTGGACGTTCTCGCCCCTCACTGTCGCGACTTCCTCAACTGGGGTGCAGCCAGCTACCCTCGTGCCCCTTACTATAGTGCGTGGTTCTGTACTCATATTTATTACTCGGACGGCCACTACCGGTCCGTCCGTTTTTACAAGGGTGCGGCCCACGATTAAACCCGGTATGGACTGCGCTGCCACCGGTTCGACCAGGCCGCAGGACTCCTGCCATGTTGGGCGAGCTGCCCACCGGGCCGGCACTATCGCCTCGGCCCTTGGGGGAATGGTCACGGCCTCGGGAGCCTCCAGCTCCACCCTCTCGGCTGTGCTCACCCCCTCCAATGGTAGCTCTTCCACTCCCCATCGCAGGATCCCCCGACTCAAGTCGATTTTACAACCGCTGGCAGTCAACAAATCCAACCCTATTAAACATGGGTCGCACACCTCCGCCACCCAAACATCTATCTCCCCCCTTACCGACCCTAACTTGAGGGTCACAGAACCACGCCCTATGATCGGGGCCGTTACCCCGGTAGCAAGTTGCAAACTATAATTTTGCAGGCGCTGGATCTTATCCCAGCCACCTGCGCTCGAATCAAGGACCACAGGGCTGATGATCGTGGCGCTAGCTCCTGTGTCCACTACGGCGTCTACCCCCACGCCGGCAATTTTGCATCTGATTGTCAGGCTACCGGTTCCAATTTGGCCACAATAAATGACCTGTCGCGTCAATGAGGGCTCTCCTCCATCCTCTTCTGCCGAACACCGCCCTACGTGCCCGACACCTTCTAGTTTCCCGGGGTCTGGCGGGGGGGTGTCTGGGGTCGGCTAACCCGCTCCCCTCTGGGCGGAGTTGAGGACCTCAACCGCCGGGGATCATCCCGGCGCGTGGCTCGACAGTGCCACGCCAGGTGACCCAGACGGTTGCAAGTATAGCACCTCACCTGATAAGGTGCTTGTCTCCGGAATTCCAAATTTCCCCCCCTGTAGGTCCGAATTGGATTACCCGCTCGTGGTCCACCGCGGGCCACCTCCGGGGCCGCCTGCCATGGTCCAGGTCCCGCCAGGCGCTGGTCCACCAGCCTCCGGACCATGCCCGCCAGGTCAGGACTCACGTCGGGGGTAGGCCCCCTAAGGGGTCCGCCCTCCATCGGGGGTCCCACCTGGCGGACCGCCATTGCGAGACGCTCGCCCCCCCGGGCCAGGGGCCTCGCTGCTTCCCAACGGGCCGCAGCGTCAGCCGCCTGGCTCAGAGTCTGCGGGCGCCACATGGCGAGCTGTTGCCGGAGCTCAATATCTGGGAGGGCCTGGATAAAATGGTCCAGCGCCAGGCTTTCCCGGGAATCCGCTGCCATGCTAGCATGTGCGATCCCCACTGCGCGGCGAATGTCGTGGGCAAGTTCCCCGATGGCTTCCTGGGGCTTGCGTTTTCGCAGCGCGAGCTGAGCTTTAACAAGCTCGCTCTGCTGTTCAATGCCGAATCGATTAATTAGGGCGTCGCGGAGGGCTGGCAGGGTGAGAGCACCCGCTGGTAATGCCGTCAGCACCTCCGCCGCCGCGCCGCGCAATGCGGCCACCAGGTGTACTCCACCTTCGTCCTCACCCCAACCGTTGCCCTTACACACACAGTCAAACTGCGCCAGGACCGCGCGTAGATCACTCTTGCCGTCATACGGCGCGAGTGGGACCTTGTGGGACCACCTCGTATGCGAGTCGTTGCCCGCCTGCCGGACCCCGTGCGTCGCCCCTTGCGGGGTCAGCGCGGGGCCGAAACGGCCGGGCCCCCACAGTACATTACCCCCAAGGGGCTCTCGTGCCTCCCCGGTCCCTCCAACAACTACCCCTGTTGGTGTCGATGCATGGGTCACACCTCCGCAACCCGCTACCCATTCCATACCACCACAACCTTGCTCACCCACACCTCGCACCTCTCGTTCCATACCCTCCGGACCAGCCATACACCTCACTCTTGGCCTCTCACGAACATCCGGGTCTATCTCGACCCCCAAGCTTATTAAATCACCTGGCGCATCATACGCACGACCATATTGGTCACCACTTACACCGGGTCCTCTTTCTCTTCGCTTCTCCTCCATCACCTGCGAATCCCTCATCCGGTTAATGAGCACATCATCACGATCCGAACACAGACTTTGGACCAATTCTTTTACTTCCTCCTTTATCTCTTTCTTATTCTCTCTCCGTCGCTTCTTAATTTCGCTCACCCCTTCTTCCACTTCTTCTAATTTCTGCTTCACCTCCTTCATCTCCTCGTGCGCCCCTTTAAGTTCTTCCTCTAACTCCACTTTATTTTTTTCTATGTGCTCCCGCACCTCCCGCTCTTTAACCTCCATCACCTCTACCACTTTGTTCATTTTCCTCGTCAGGTCCTCATGTACCGTCTGACACTCTTTTTTAATTACCCCTACGTCCTTTTTCATCTCCTTCTGTGTCGATTTTAAACCCTCTATTACCGCTGTGTTCTTCTTTACCTGGTCCCCCAACTCCTTTTGTCCCACTGTCAGTTGTTCTACTCCCAGCGTCAACTCCTCTATACCCCCTTGCAATTTTACAGTCCCCTTTCTCACCTCCTTCTCCATGCGCTCCTTACAGTGCCTCACCTCCTCGCGCACTCCTCCGACCTCCTCACTCACACCTCTTCTGATCTCTTCTCCCATCACTTGCATCTCCTGCCCAGATGCCACCCTCATCTGCTCCATTTCCTCCCTGTGAGCATGCAGTTTAGTTTCTACCCCCATTCTGACCCCCTCTATCTGCTGCCCCATTTGTTTAACTTCCCTTTCCGCTTGGTCCCTCATGTCCCTCAATTTGCCTTCCATCCTGTTTTCTAACCCCTCTAACCCATTTTTCACTCCCTCTATCTGATTCTCCTGGGCAGCCATTCTATTTTCCACCCCCATTAACGCATGTTTCACCCCTTCTATCCCATTGTCTAACCCCTCTAATTTCTTGTCTAATCCCTCACCGGTACCCCTCGCTTCGTCCCTCATTACCCCCATTTGGTTTCCCATTACCCCCATTTGGCCCTCCAATCGCTCACTATCAGCCCTCATTCCCACAATTTGGTTTCCCAACCGCTCACCCTGAGCCTCTATACTGTTTTTCAAACCTCCAATTTGGTCTCCCATTTGTCCCATAAGGGCCCTCATTTGCAGGAAGAAAAGGTTCGAATCCACCAGCGGCGCTGCTACGGTCGCGGCCGGCGTGGCCATGTGCGAGGCGCCATTTTGCGCGCCCGCAACCTCGTGCGCGACGACGCCATTTTGCGACCCTGCTACCCTCACTGCTTCGCTCTCCTCATGTCCCTCAATTTGGTCCTGGATCGACCCTGCCTCACTCTCCTCTACCGGAACCCAGCCGTCTTGGTCTGCCATAGCGCGACTTTCAAAATTCGGGTTTTTTTTTTTTTTTTTTTGTAAAACACAATTAAATTTCGCCGTTATAATTTCGAGCGCGTGAAACGCGCTCCGGGACCGATCCCACTTCCCGACACCAATTGTTACGGACACGACTTATTAGGATGTTATTATGGGCCGAGCGGAATGGCCGCCGTGTTCGCACAGTTTACCCGATTATACTCGAACGTTGGCCGAATCGCGCTACGCTAGATCAATGAAGGAAAGGACACAACGGCTGGGTTAAATGACACGACACCAGGGGTACAGTTCTCAAGACCTCCGGAGGAGGATATAATATGGGATATGCAGAACGTTTAGATTACACGGCACAAGAGGTACAGCACAGAAAGGTGGGCACTTATACACGGTCTTATCTAAATCCCGACAGACCACAGACAAACGGGACAAGACTGACTCACACAGGGATTGATGGCAAGGAAGGGCAGAATCGATGGCTCAAGGTGCACCTTGGCTCAGGGGCAGAATCGACCCGGTCCGGTCCAAAGATGCGGGTAGGTATCGTCGCGCTGGAGGTGGCATCCGTTCTTCTTCGTGGCTGGGGCGCATCTGACGTCACCTCCGTCTTCCTGCGCTTGTCCAGCGGGGAGTGACACGCCCTCGGCTCGTTAGCTCCGCCCCAGATGGAATCGGTCCGCCGCTTCTTATTGGGTGCGGGGGGTTACCGGGCTCCGCCCTTGACGAGGAGCTGACAGTCAGCCCCTGAGTGGTAACCCCGTCGGAGCACATGGTCAATGGCGGCTAACCAAGCAGGAGTGAGGACGCGCACTCCCCGCGCCGCTGTTGTTGTTGTTGGTGTTGTGGTTTCATGAGGAAGAGATGCGGGGAGGTATTGGGAGGTCCTAAACTTACTACTGGTGCCATACAATCACATTCTGGTGCAACGAAGAGTCAGAATTAATGGAAACGAGTCCTTAACTGACATAGACTAAGAATAACTAGCAAGATGTCCTATAGTTGTCTACGTGAGATGCGGTGAACCTGGGCACGACATTTAATGGGGGAAAAGGGGGAAGGTCGGGGCTACAGAGTGTTGTTTACAGACAAT